>NC_091474.1:124472978-124558934 GCF_036971445.1 Narcine bancroftii
AAATGTCCCAAAGAATCTTTCAGACTTCAGCTGCATGACGTGAGCTGTTGCAGCTCATCTAACAAAGCACTCCTCTTCCCCAAGACATCCTAAAGCCCAGTCTCACTGGGTGTAAAAGGCATAAGAGAGCCATATGTTTTTGAATGATACATATGCAGGCACTCCCTACTTATGATGGTTCGACTTGCGATTTTTTGATGGTTCAAATCAGTCCTTTCACTTTTGAATTCCAATCTGTTCCCACACTTGCGATTATGCGGTGCGCAACTCTCTCGCAATGCTGGGCATTTTAGTTCAATGCTTCAAATATTCTTCATGCCCAGTGTGTACGTTAATGTGTTTTCAGTATGGAATCAAGGTATTCAAAATTTAATCATAAAAAAAAATGGGAGGTGTGGTATTTTTAGACTTGCGATGAGTTGGCTGAATATACCCCATCATAAGTTGTGGAGCACCTGTTCTTAAAAATGACTACTTAAATGTGAAAGGAATAATTCAAAATGTTTAAAAATGTTGTTAAAATCATCCAAATACAAATAAATAATTAAAAATTTTGAAAAAGCTAGAAATATTTCCAAAAGAAACATTGTCCCATTTCTTTGGCTTATTCACCCAACATGCAGAATAGTCAAGAGTTCCGACCTGATGCGGGAACCAGATGCTGGGAAGCCCTGGTGCCCTGAGGTGGAATAAGTGGTCACAATTGGTGTTCCGTAGCTTTGGAACCTCTGTGCTTGGCTCCATAAACAGAGTCCTGGGCTTACTTCCAAAGTTTTCAAAAGTAGTTTGAAGTTGGCTCAATATTGTGTTGGGTGATTTTGTCATAATAAATGCTGATGTAAGATGAACAAATGGCATCCAATTGAATTTCCAAGTAACCAGTACTTAATTAGTTCTCTGAATTCAGAGAAGAAATCAGTAAATTGCACCAACATATGGCATACCTTAGTGAGAAGTGAGATTGGACTGTGAATCAAAGAACTTTCCTGAACATGTATGCATTGCATACACGTGGACTTAGAATTAGAAGGGAGTTAAGTTAATAGTAATAAGTTAAAGTTTGATCCTATTTTTGTGTTTAAAGATGATTAAGAGCAACTTTGGTTTAAGTAACCATTTGTCTTGGTCAATTTCTATTGCTGCTATGTTTTGGGGATGTTTTGCAAGCAGGCCAGCTATATCGACGTACTATATATTTCTCATACATAGTACAATAGTAGAAAAGTGCAGAATTACAGAGAGAACTCTGTTAGTTTGGAATAAAGGCAGGAGAATTTTGGTTTTTTTGCGGTTCATTCAGCAGTATGACAATGGCAGGAAAGAAATTGTCCTTGAATCTGGTGGTGTGTGATCTCAATAATTTTGGCAACACTCTCCCCTTTCTTGATCACTCTGAATCCATCTCAGGAGACAAACTCTTTGCAGACATTTTCCATAAACCCACCAAAACTCAGTTACCGTGACTACATCTCTTCACACACCGTTCTCTGCAAGGACTCTATCTCTTTCTCTCAATCACATCTGTTCCTGGAATGAGGTCTTCCATTCTAGATAATCTGGGATGCCTTCTTTCTTCAAAGAATGTGGCTTCCCCTCTACTACCATCAAATTAGCCCTCATCTATATTTTCTCTATTTGCCACACATCTGCCCTGAGACATAAAACAGGATTCCCTTTGTCCTCATCTACCACCCACCAGCACTGCATCCAACATATTATCCTCTGCAATTTCCGCCACCTAGAATGTGACCTCACCTCCAAACACATCTTCCCTTCTCTTCCCCACTCTGCCTCTGTATAGACAGTTCACTCTTATGACTCGCTTGTCCTCTGATTGCCACACCCCCCCCCCCCACCCTTGCTACCTACTGGGGACCACAAAAATGCTACATTTGCATTCAGCTTCCTCCTTCACTCACCACCCTAAACAGTCCTTCCAAATGAAGCAGCACTTCACTTGTTAATCTGCAGGGGTCATCTGGTGCTTCCATTCTGGTCTCCTCTACATTAGAGAGACTGGATATAGATTGTGAGATCATTTCGTTGAGCACATTTGCTGCAATAACAGGGACATCCCAGTAGGCAATCATTTCAATTCCCTGCCCCATTCCCATACCAACAAATCTGTCCATGGCCTGAGGCTCTGCCAAACTGAGATCACCCACAAATTGGAGGAACAACACCTAATCTCCATCAGGCACTCTCCAACCAGATGGTATTAATATCAACTTCACCATTTTCAGTTAGGGCTCTCGCTCTCGCTCTTCATTCAGAGAGCTAACCACTCACCCAGCAATTACTATCTTCTGCCCTCTACCTCTTGCCTGTGCTCCTCCCTCTGCCCCTTCCCTCATTTATATTCACGTGCCTGCCTGCTGTTTGTTCATAACAACGAAGGGCTCAGGCCAGTAATGCTGGTTACATATCTTTGCTCCCTAAGGAATGCTGCATGACTTGCTGAGTTTTTCAAACATTTTCATGATTGAATTACAATCACAGTGGCTGCAGATCTTCTTGTTTAGCTGAATTATTCTCACAGTTCCAGCATTACTTATTTACTTCCATCACTGATCTGTCCCCATCCATCTCCTGTTTACACCCAGCTCAGACCCATCATGGGATTAACCAATGTGATCCCTCTCTTAGCTCACCCTATCTCAGGCAGCTCCATTTCTTCTACCACTCTCCCCCCTCTGTACAATTAAAAATGTGCTTGATTACTAATCTTTCACAGCTCAAATAAGTAGTTGTTGACCTGGAAGGTTAACCAAGTATCTCTCTCTGCAGATGCTGCCTGACGTGAGAGACAGAAAAGAATGTGCAGATGCTAAAAGGTCGGTGTTATCTTGGCACGTACTAATGGTCTCTTTCTTCTCCAGTTTGTGTTGCAGTTTGGAAGAATCGCCACATGAGGACCGTCACAAACTACTTCATTGTTAATTTGTCATTCGCCGATATTCTTGTGACAATGATCTGTCTGCCTGCCAGTCTGCTGGTGGACATCACTGAGACTTGGTTCTATGGGCAGGTATTGTGCAAAATAATTCCCTATCTGCAGGTAAGTATTGAGCTATTCTGAGACTTTAGTGATAATCAATGCCCAAACAGTGTTCATTAATTTGCTTATGAAATGCATAGCGATGACTGATCGATGCACACATCTGAGCTCAAGTTAACTAACTTCAGTTGATTTACGATGGCCTGAAAAACTGCACCAGGAGGAGGGTAAATATCAGCCAAGTTTCAATTTAATTACAGTGCGGTGATGGGCCATTTCGGCCCACATGTCCGTGCTGCCCAATTACATCCAATTAACCTACACCCCTGGTACTTTTTTGAATGGAAAAGCCCACACAGACACTGGGAGAACGTACAAACTCCTTACAGATAGCACTGGATTCAAACCCTGGTCCTAATCCATGACACTGTAACAGCGGTTTGCTAAGTGCCATGCCAACTGCCATCCATATCAGGAAGAAAAGAGACAGAAAGGAGTCCCTTCATCACCCTGAACCCATGGCAACCACTCATTTAATTCTCAACATTCTCACTGACTTGCTGCAGATTCTGCCGCTCATCTGACACAAGGGACAATATTCAGTAGCCAGCTAATCTACCAAGCAGCCCATCCCTGGGGCTTGGTGGGTTAACTGCTGAAACCAGGAGAAACCCAAGCAGTCCCAGGAGGGAAGATGCCAACTCCACACAACACCCTGAATCAGGATTGAACCCTGGGTATCCTGAACTGTGGGGTAGTGGCTATAGTGTATGAGGTGCCCATGGGAAAGTCCCAGTTTCCAAGCACCCTCCGACTCCCATCTCTCCTTCTACCACCCAATGGATTCAATGGTATAAACAAAAAAGGTCTGCAGATGCTGCTCGCGCGCTCTCGCGCGCGCTCTCTCGACTCCAAAGCCCAACAGCAGTAGAAATTCACCAAGACAAATGGTTACTTAAAAATTACTTTTAATTATTTTTAACTATTAACCCCCTTCTAATTCTAAGCGCACATGTATGTAATTAGTTTAAGTTCCAAAAAAGTTCTTTGATTCACAGTCCAATCTCACTTCTCAATTCTCCAAGTTCACTGGTTGCAGGCAATTCTTATTCTGTGCATAGAATGCAACATGAATTTCACCAGGCTTTGGTGCTTGAAAAGTAAATGGTTACAACTCAGGAATGTTCTTGTCGGCTTTCAAAGAGAGATTTGTTGCTCATTGGAGATCCACAACTGATTCCTTCAGATCAGCCACTTCAGTGTCTTGCCGAAGAAACTTGCCCCATCAGTGTTTTCCAGATGATTACCTCTTTCTTTCAAGTCACCACAGAGTTCCTTTCTGTTTCCCTTATTTCAAGTGAAACATTATACATCCAGCCATCTCCTCTTGTATAAACCACAAGGGCTTTGACCAGGCTGAACTAAGAACTCACAACCCGTCTTCAAAATGGGGTTTTCCACAAATTTGCCCGCTTGTCCTGTTCCAGTTCCAGCTGCTGCTGCTGAACTGTAGAACTGAATTCCCTCTCCCTCTCTCTCAGAGAAAACCACATGACCCTCTTAGAACAGCCAACTGCACTTAGACAGACAGTGGGTCCAGACCTAATCTTCTGAGTCCGTTCATCTGTTGCTTTCCAAAACAATAATCCATTACTCCGCAGCATGTCCAATTAACACCTACTTGTGAAGTCGTTTATAGGCATTCTTCAAAGATTTTGCAAAGGCACTCAGAGCCTGGACTGTCTGGCTTAAGCAGAGCGCTGGCATTTTAAATGAGATTTGTTTTGAAGTGTTTGTATGAGATCTACACTTAAAAAAAAAAAAAAAAAAAATCTGGCACAATTTATCTCCTTTAAAACATATCTATATACAATATAAAATGTAACATAATCTGTCACACTATGATCACAGTGTCTGCAGACTTTCTTATTTCACATGCACTCCGTTGCTTCTGTTCATTTGGTAAATTAAAAAGAAAAGTGAAAAAAAGACATCAGTAAAAATGTTTTCTCACTTCTTATCCAACACAACATGGTTGGCGTAGCAGTTAGTGCAAGTGCCAGTGATTGGTACAAAGGTTCGAATCCCACTCTGACTGTAAGGAGTTTGTACGTTCTCCCCATGTTTGTGTGGATTTTCCCCAGGGGCTTCAGTTTCCTCCCACCATTCCAAATGTACCAGGGGTTGTAGGTTAATTGGGTGTAAATTGGGTGGCATGGACTCATGGGCTGAAAGGACTTGTTACTGTGCTGTAAGTCCAAAATAAATTCTGAAGTCAGGAATGTTCCATTCAATAGCACTTTTGCCTCTCCAGAGATGAGTAAAAACACAATCTAATCCTTTCCTATCTCACACCTATCACCCTTTGTTTTTCTTATTTTGAAAATTTTATTTGTTAGTATCTTTCATACATTTCAAATTAACTTGCAATATCATTACATAATCATTTTCAATTTTTATCCTCCCCTCCCACCTCCCACCAACCTTAACCTCACAGATAGAAGAAAAAGATAGTAAAAAAAATAGAAGAAAATAACACATTCATCTTAGAAATTATAACCACATTAATAATACCATAATACAGTTCTTGATGAAAGTACCATATTTTCAAGGGGAGATTGGATTAGAAAGTCTGGATTAGTCTATATTCATAAATCTCATAAGGTTCCCAAATTTGACACAATTTATCATAATCATCTCTTATTATAAGTAATTTTTTTTCTAATGGGAGATGATATTTTATTTCATCAACCATTCTTCTATTTTTACATTCCAATTTCCACATTTTAGCTATGGCTGTTGCTGGACTTTTTTTTAATATTCATCTAGTTCCAACTTAATCTCTTCATATATATTACCCAACAGAAAAATCCTTTGATCTAATTTTACTTTCACTTTTAATATCTTCTCTAACATAACACACAATTCTTTTACCTTTTCACACAACCATACTGAATGCAATAGAACTGTTAGCTGAAGTGAGTTGAGGGGATAAGGGAATTACAGGTTTTGAGATGGGAGATAAAGTTCATAAAATTAGTTTTTTTTGCAGACGATGTTATAATATACTTGACTAAACCCAAAACTTCATTGAATAGACTAAATGAAAGATTAACCAAATATGGATTAGTTTCAGGATATAGGGTTAATGTGGATAACAGTGAAATGATACCCATGGTTAATGCAGATTACACACAATGTAAAAAAAAGTTAGTAAAATTTAAATGGTAAAGTGAGGGGGTTAAATATTTGGGGATAACGGTAAGTAAACAATTGAATAATTTGTATAAATTGAATTATTTACCACTTTTTAAAAAAAAAAATTGGAGGAAGATTTAAAAAGATGGAAAGAATTCTTTGGCTTGGCTTCACGGACGAAGATTTATGGAGGGGGTAAAATGTCCACGTCAGCTGCAGGCTCGAATGTGGCTGACAAGTCCGATGCGGGTCAGGCAGACACGGTTGCAGGGGAAAATTGGTTGGTTGGGGTTGGGTGTTGGGTTTTTCCTCCTTTGTCTTTTGTCAGTGAGGTGGGCTCTGCAGTCTTCTTCAAAGGAGGTTGCTGCCTGCCGAACTGTGAGGCGCCAAGATGCACGGTTTGAGGCGATATCAGCCCACTGGCGGTGGTCAATGTGGCAAGCACCAAGAGATTTCTTTAGGCAGTCCTTGTACCTCTTCTTTGGTGCACCTCTGTCACGGTGGCCAGAGGAGAGCGTTAATAGGGTGGGTGAATTATGTTAAAATGAATATTTTTTATAGAATTCAATAATTATTTCATACATTACCAATTCAGGTGCCTGAAATGTTTTTTGATGATTAAATAAGAATATTAGGGAGTTTTTATGGGCAGGGAAGTCAGCAAGGATAAGTATGGAAAAGTTGACATGGAAAAAAAAAAGATCAAGGAGGTTTGAGATTACTGAATTTTAAAAGTTATTATAAGGCAGCTCAATTGAGATTTTTGTCGTCTTGATATCAAAGGGAAGAAAAAACATCTTGGGTAGATATTGAGATGAATAATATAGGTGAGGAAAGTCCAGACCAAATATTGTATAAATGGAACCATGACATTTTTTTAAAGGTAGAAAAGAAGTACCAATTTTAAAACATTTGTTTTGAATATGGAATAGGATACATGTGGAAAGAGCTACAAGAAATTATTAGTTGGCTCAACTGACTTTAAGACAAAATCAACTTCCATTTACAATGAATAATTCTTTATTTGACAATTGGTATGAAAAAGGTATACAGAAAATACAAGATTGTTTGAGGTTCAATTTTTATGACATTTGATCAATTAAAGGAGAAATATAGGATATTACAAAATGCAATATTTGTATATTATCAATTATGATTATATTTGAAGAAAATGGGAATGACAAGACTCCCAGAGCAGAGTCAATTTGAATGTGTTATAACAGAGACCTTTATTATTTGAAGATTTATAGCTACTACGTTTCATAAATTACAAGAAATAAAGGAAAAGAAAGATTTGTATAAAAGTAAATTGAAGTGGGAGCAGGATTTAAATATACAAATTCAAGTAAAATATGGATGAAACTGTCTAAAGAAAGGGTAACTAATACAATCAATGTTAGATATTAAATAGTTCAATATAATTTTTTACAACAAATGTATTATATACCTTATAAGTTGAATAAATTTAAGCTAAACTTTTCTACTCAATGTTTTAGATGCCCTACATTTTTCTTACATCCATATGCTAAGCGGGAGGATGGGAACCAGAATGTGAGAGCAGAGAATAGGGCAGAAGGTCAAAAGCATGGTGCAATGTGGCCTGAGTTGGTGAGGAAGGACAGACGGGGGAAAAACATAAAACTAGTCAGTTGGAGGGTTTGAAGTGGGCCTGTTTCAATGTGAGGAATAAAGGGGATGAACGGAGAATGGATCAGAACATGGAACTACGATGTTGTGGCCATTACAAAGGCTTGGCTGGAGGAAGGCCAGGATTGGTTGATGCAGGTACCTGGGTTTAGGTCTTTTAAAAGAAATTGGATGGGATGCTTATTAAAAAAGGGTGAGGAGGAGAAGCATTACTGGTCAGGGATAGTATCACGACTAAAGAAAGGGAGGACGCTGCTGAGGGAGTGTGTACTGAGTTGGTGTGGGTGGCAGTCAGAAATGGGAAGGGTGAAATTACTGTACTGGGAGTGATCTATAGGCCCCCAAATAGCCTCTGGAACACTGAGGAGCAGATAAGCAGGCAGATTCTGGAATGGTGTAGGAAATACAGGGTGTTGCTACTGGAGACTTCAACTCCCCTAATATTGACTAGCACTTGTCTAAATTTAAAATTTAGACCTAACAAGCCATTTTGGCCCTCTGGTCAGTGCTGCCCAATTTACACCCAATTAATCTACACCCCTGGTACATTTCAAAGGGTGGGAGGAAACTGGAGCCCCCGGGGAAATCCCACCCAGGGAAGAACGTACAAACTCCTTAGAGACAGCGTGGGATTTGAACCCAGGACCTGATCGCTGGTGCTGTAAAAGCATTGAGCTAACCATGCTGCCCAGACTACAAGAAGGATAGATGGAACTGAATTTGTCATGTGTGTTTTTAAGAAGGATTCCTGACACCGTATGTGGACCAGCCGATGAGAGGAGAGGACGTACTGGATCTAATTCTGGGTAATGACCTGATTAGGTGGCGGACCACTTGGTGGGTAAGCACTTTGGTGAGAGTGACCACAACTCCCTGAGCTTTAGCATGGCTATAGACAAGGATAAAAGCAGACAAAATGGCAAAGTGTTTAATTGGGGAAGGGATAATTACAATAGGGTGAGGCAGGAACTAGTGAGAGTAAATTGGAAACAGATGTTACATGGTGAAAGTACAGAACTAATGTGGAGGAAGTTTAGAGACTACTTGTGCTGGGTTCAGGATAGATTTGTCCTATTGTGACAGAAAAGATGGTAGCAAAAGGATCCCGTGGTTGATGCAACAGGTGAGGCAACTAGTTAAGTGGAAGAAGGAAGCATACATTAGACGTAGGAAGCAGGAAACAGGAAGGGCTCATGATAAGTATATGGTAGCCAGGAAGGAGCTTAAGAAAGGTCATAGAAGAGCTCGAAGGGGGCATGACAAGGCCTTGGCATGTAGGATTAAAAAGAACCCAAAGGCCTTCTATCATTCTATGTGCATGTGAAGAACAGAAGGATGATGAGAATGAAGGTGGGTCTGCTAATGGAAAAAGGAGGCAAATGTGCCTGGAGGCAAGGAGGTTGGGGAGGTCTTAAATGAATACTTTGCTTCAGTATTCACAAGAGAAAAGGACCTTGATCAGGGTAAGATCACAATAGAACAGGCTTGTGTGCTGCACAATAGTGAGATTAAGGAAGAGGAAGTGTTGGTCATCTTGAAAGTATTAAGATTGATGTCCCCAGAACCAGATGTAATATACCCAAGGTTGCGGTGGGAAGTGAGGAAAGAGATAACTGGGTAGTTGCTATGATCTTTGAGTCATATTTGGCAACAGGGGAGGTGCCAGAGAATTGGAGAATGGCAAATGTAGTTCCCTTGTTTAAAAAAGGTAATAGGGAGAATCCTGGGAATTGTAGTCCGATGAGACTTGCATCAGTGGTGTGGAAACTGTTGGAGAAGATTTACAAGCATTTAGAGAAGTACAATCTACTCAAGGATTGTCAGCATTGCTTTGAAGGGAAGGTTGTGTCTCACAAGTCTAATTGAGATTTCTGAGGAAGTAACAAAGGAAATTGATTAGGGTACAGTGGTAGATGTGGTCTATGTGGATTTTAGTAAGGCATTTGACAAGGTCCCCAATGAGTGACTTGTTCAGAAACTCATGAGACATGAAATCCATGGAACCTTGATTGTGTGGATTTAAAAAAAAAAAAAAAAAATTGCTTGCATGTAGAAAGTAGTAGTGAAAGGCAAGTATTCTTCCTGGAGGTCAGTGACTAGTGGAGTTCTACAGGGATCTGTTCTGTGACCCCTGCTCCTTGTGATTTTTATAAATGACCTGGATGAAGAGGTGGAAGGATGGATCAGTAAGTTTGTGGGTGATGTGAAGGTTGGAGGAATTGTGGATAGTGCTGAAAGTTGTCATAGGTTACAAAAACATCTAGAGAAGATGCAGAATTGGGTGGAAATGTGGCAGATAGAGTTCAATCTGGATAAGGGTGAGGAGATTCATTTTTGAAGGACAAACCAGAAGGCTGAGTACAGGTTTAATGGTCAATTATTTAAGAGTGTGGATGAACAAAGGGGTTCAAATTCATACATAATTCAAGGTTGCCATGCAGGTTGATAGGATAGTTAAGAAGGCCTGTGGGATGTTGGGCTTCATTAAGAGGGATCAAGAGTCGAGAGGTCATGTTGCAACTCTACAAATCCCTGGTGAGACCACACTTAAGAGTATTATGTTCAGTTCTGGTCACCTCATTGTAGGAAGGATGTGGAAGCTATGGAGAGGGTGCAGAGGAGATTTACCAGGATATTGCCTGGATTGGAAAATAAGTTTCATGAGGCAAGGTTAGCATCACTGGGACCTTTCTCTTTGGAGTGTAGAAGGATGAGAGGAGACTTAACAGAGGTCTACACGATTCTGAGGCATAGATAGGGTGGACACCCAGTGCCTTTTATCAAGGGCAGGAATAGCAAACATGAGAGGAGATGTACAAAATGAGTGGAGGGAAGTTTAGAGGAGGTATCAGGGTTAAGTATATTTATGCAGAGTTGTGGGTGACTGGAATGCCTTTCCAGGGATGATGGTTGAGGCTGAAACATTAGGGGCATTAAAGAGACTGAGACAGGAAAATGGATGGAAGAAAAATAGAGGGTTATGGAGTGGAGAGGGTTTAGTACTTTTTAAGGAATATCTGAGTCAGCACAACATTGAAGGCTGAAGGGCCTGTACTGTGCTCTATGTTCCTTGCCTATCCAAGAGCTGTTGAATTACCCTATGGTACCAAATTTCCTCTTCATAATCACACACTAACCCAACTCCTGTCACACTCACACCCCTCACTTGCACAAAGGAGTGAAATGTGGACACCACACCAACATTTGGAGGGTACATGCAGCTGGACTGAGGTAAAAAATATCTTCCTAATATGTTGGTTTAAAACACGGAGAACTGCCTTGTGCATTTGGAATCTTTTTGTGTTTCTTGCTCTAAATGAGTATCTTCCAGCTACTAAAATCGAAACCTAATTTTCAAATAGTTATGTCTAAAATTCAAAGCCTGTGTGTGGTTTTATTTTTATGCCACTCATTCCCTGTCTAAATGCAAAACTTTTCTCTGCTTCTCCCACTCTTCACATTTACCTTGTACATGCATTGATTCAGCTTTCAGTTGCTTCAGAGTGAATTTGAAATTACATAAATTTGAAAGATTTTTAATTTTTAAAATATTTAAACATACAGCACGGTAACAGGCCATTTTGGCCCACAAGTTCTGCCCAATTTACACTCCATTAACCTCCACTCCCACTACGTTTCAAATGGTCAGTGGAAACCAGAGCCCTTGGGGAAAACCCACACAGATACAGGGAGAATGTACAAACTCCTTACACTCAGTGCAGGATTCGAAACCCAGTCCTGATCTCTGCTGCTGTAAAGATGTTGTGCAAGCTGCTACGCCAACCATGCCACCCCAATGATGTCAGATGTAAGATGTCGGCTTTTTAGCCCGAGTAGTATATCCCTGGAAGGCACTGCTGGGGTGGTGGTGGTCTGGTACAACAGGGACATTTAAAAGACACTTGGGTCAGTACATGGATGTTGCAAAAATACAGGGTTATGGGATAATATAGGGAAAAAATGAGATTGTTGTGAAATTGGTTAACATAGGTCAGCACAACATAGTGAGCAAAGCCACTGGAGTGGCATATCACTCTATGCCATTGACAAGGTGCTGGGGGTGGATGACTGGCCGTAATATGCCAGACACAAGCTGATTGCTGTGGGTTTGGAGTCTTGTAGAGGCCAGTTAAGAAAGTTAGGACTCCTGAAAGACATGGTCATTTCAGTGGTTGGCACAAACTCAGTGGGCTAAATGACCTCTCTCCAATATGGACCCCTCTTTAGCATCAGTGAACCTGTCTGAAGTAAGTCCTGTCATTTCATGATTTATGTGACTGAGACATGAGCCCCTTTTCTATTGGCTTCCGGTCCCAGGAATTCACTGGGACAGGATCCAGTCGAAAAGGAACACTGGCCAAACGCCGGCGTCAAATGATGTTATTTCACGCTGGGGATTAACTGCCTCTACCCCATTCATATCCCCAGTGTTTGCTGATGCCACGTGCTGTTAAAACCAGTGGAAAAGGAACAGCAGAAAGTCACTCGTTTACAGTTGAAGTAGAACACTCCAATCCCTGGGGGCGAGTGTATTCAGTGAAAAACCAATTAGTGTCCCAGTTAAGAATGGCCCAGTGGAAATGGCACAAAGGACTTCCTATCCTGGGACACTGCATGGCCAATTCACTGGGATACCAGTGGAAAAGGGGCTTCTGTTTCTATGCTTGTCTTCTTTGGTGAGATTCATCTAAGTTTCCCAAACTGTTGAGGCTGGATTTGAACCCCTGCCTTTGAATCATTAATCCAGGCCACTGCTTCTGTGTGCATAGTTGTGTAGTTAAAAAAAAAAGCAGACACATGGGCAATGAACTGAGGGCAGGCTCCACCACCAGCCCTGTCCACGCTGCTGACAAACAGTAGATTTTGAGAGAATAAATATGTTTTTTCTGCTGCAGACTGTGGCAGTTTCCGTGTCTGTACTGACACTCAGCTGCATCGCGATGGACCGCTGGTATGCTATATGTCACCCACTCATGTTCAAGAGTGCAGCCAGCCGTGCACGGAGCAACATAGCAATGATATGGATTGTATCCTGCGTATTCATGATACCCCAGGCGATCGTCATGGAGTGCAGTATTATTGTACCAGAATTTGCCAATAAAACAGTTTTATTCACCATCTGTGATGAGCATTGGACAGGTAAAAACAATTTGTACCAAAATAACTGTAAAACACCAAGTTTTGCAGACACCGTGGTTGAAGTAAAAATGCAGCTGGAGAAACTCAGCAGGTCAACCAGTGTCCTTTATATAGCAAAGATAAAGGTACATAACCAATATTTCAAGCTAGATCCCTTCATCAAGGTAGTTGGTTATGTACCTTTATCTTTGCATTATAAAGTACTCTGTTTGACCTCCTGATTTCCTGCAGCATTATGAAATTACTTTGTACCAAAATAACTCTTCCATGTTATAAATAACCCACAACTTCACTCTGGCAGTGATGGGTTTTTTGAAGCTTTGATAATCCTGTCAGTTTTAGTCACAGCCAGGAAAAAGCCTACTGGCCAACCAAAACCATGCTGATCAGCTTTGCTGTAATCTTTCCCCGAACTCATCTTATTCTCCCCACTTGCCCCAGCAAATGCCCAACACAGATTCCAAATCATTCAGCCATCCATTGTTTTATCTCTTATTTTTCTATAGGTTGCCGAATACTAAGTTGACAGAGATAGATTTTGGCTGACACTTAATTCAAGTTCAAGCTTATTATCATATGACTGTACATATGCAACAAGATGAAACAGTTTTTCTCTGGACCACAGTGCTTGCACGTACACATAAAATGCACAGCACATAATGGTCACACATATAAAGATATAATTAAAATGTGTAACATATCCACACACAGATACACACCTCACGACGCCATGACGCACGCCTCACGACGCCATGACGCACGCCTCACGACGCCATGACGCACGCCTCACGACGCCATGACGCACGCCTCACGACGCCATGACGCACGCCTCACGACGCCATGACGCACGCCTCACGACGCCATGACGCACGCCTCACGACGCCATGACGCACGCCTCACGACGCCATGACGCACGCCTCACGACGCCATGACGCACGACGCCATGACGCACGACGCCATGACGCACGACGCCATGACGCACGACGCCATGACGCACGACGCCATGACGCACGACGCCATGACGCACGACGCCATGACGCACGCCGCACGACGCCATGACGCACGCCTCAGAGTTCTATTTAATCAAAACTCTCAGTGAATGTTGTCTTTAGAGGAAAGGAAGATCCTAGTGATCTTCTAAGCTGTCTTGATAATCCTCTGTATTGACTTCTGGTCCAGAGCTTTGCAGCTACCATATCACACAATGATGCAGCTAGACTGGTGGGACTAATGGGACAGGGGGCACTCTCTCAAAATAAACTAGTCATGTACCCTCCAACAGAATGCATTGTACAGAAAGATATGTACGGGTAGCATGTCTTTTTTACCAAAAATATGTGATCAGCGCTTGACGTCCTGCTTTGCGGAAACTGCCAAAATGTTTGGCCTGGAAGTCAGCCTGAAGAAAACTGAGGTCCTCCATCAGCCAGCTCCCCACCATGACTACCAGCCCCCCCACATCTCCATCGGGCACACAAAACTCAAAACGGTCAACCAGTTTACCTATCTCGGCTGCACCATTTCATCAGATGCAAGGATCGACAATGAGATAGACAACAGACTCGCCAAGGCAAATAGCGCCTTTGGAAGACTACACAAAAGAGTCTGGAAAAACAACCAACTGAAAAACCTCACAAAGATAAGCGTATACAGAGCCGTTGTCATACCCACACTCCTGTTCGGCTCCGAATCATGGGTCCTCTACCGGCACCACCTACGGCTCCTAGAACGCTTCCACCAGCGTTGTCTCCGCTCCATCCTCAACATCCATTGGAGCGCTTACACCCCTAACGTCGAAGTACTCGAGATGGCAGAGGTCGACAGCATCGAGTCCACGCTGCTGAAGATCCAGCTGCGCTGGATGGGTCACGTCTCCAGAATGGAGGACCATCGCCTTCCCAAGATCGTGTTATATGGCGAGCTCTCCACTGGCCACCGTGACAGAGGTGCACCAAAGAATAGGTACAAGGACTGCCTAAAGAAATCTCTTGGTGCCTGCCACATTGACCACCGCCAGTGGGCTGATAACGCCTCAAACCGTGCATCTTGGTGCCTCACAGTTTGGCGGGCAGCAACCTCTTTTGAAGAAGACCGCAGAGCCCACCTCACTGACAAAAGGCAAAGGAGGAAAAACCCAACACCCAACCCCAACCAACCAATTTTCCCCTGCAACCGCTGCAATCGTGTCTGCCTGTCCCGCATCGGACTTGTCAGCCACAAACGAGCCTGCAGCTGACGTGGACTTTTTACCCCCTCCATAAATCTTCGTCCGCGAAGCCAAGCCAAAGAAGAAGATGTGATCAAATCCTCGTGGCTGACAGTTGTACATTACAATGACTAATTCCATCATGCCATATTTCTTGGAAAACTAGTTGTACAACTATAAGGAAGGTATTTGTAAAGAAAAAAGTACCAAAGAAGAGAAAAATCTGACAAAATCCAAAAGAGAAAATTTATGGTAAAGTTGTATAATACCAAACCCACCTCCAAACAGTCAGGGAGAACAGAGCCCCAATGGTAGTCAAAATTCTACCCAAAGCCAATCCTGAGAAATTGACACATCTACCTACCAAAAGATATGGGGCTGACTGGATTTTAACTGTTTGATGGCCAAGGAAATTCCTTGCACTTCATGAAGACTTTCTGTTCATAAGCACAGTGCAGGGAAGACGCATGATATTGAGGTTGGGTATGAGTAATTGTGGCAATTCAGGGGGGATAAAAAGTAATTGTTGGAAACGAAGAATACTCAAGAATTGCTGCAAAAAAAATATAATTTCAATTATGTTGTAGTTTTGTCAAATATTTTAGAGAGGACCTTATTTATTGTCCTAGGTCCACTGATTTCAGAACTATGCCTAATTAAATCTATACCAAGGTTTTAAAAAAAAACTTTGAGCAAATGAATTCTGAAATACAATCCAAGGAAATATGATTCAGCAAGTAGGGAAAATGGGAATATGGTTCTAAGTTTCTGAATTATTTTCTTCAAGTAAGGACATGTGTACATTTTTAAAACAGCAAAACTTTAAATAGGTGGAATTAAAGAAAAACGTTAAAAACATTGGTGAAGTATTGTGTGCTGTTTTTGGTCTCCTAACTACAGGAAAGATATCAATAAGATGGAAAGAGTGCAGAGAAGATTTACTAGAATGTTGTCTAGACTTCAGGAACTGAATTACAGGGAAAGGTTAAACAGGTTAGGACTTTATTCCCTGGAGTGTGGAAGAATGAGGGGAGATTTGATAGTGTTATTTAAAATTATGATGGGAGATTGACTAAGTAACTGTAGGTGGGCTTTTTCCACTTGAGGGTAGGTGAGATACAAACCAGAGGATGTGGGTTAAGGGTGAAAGTGGAAAAGTTCAGGGTGAGCATGAGGGGGAACTTCTTCACACAGAGAGCGGTGAGGGGGTGGACTGAGCTGCCAGCTGAAGTCGTGAATGTGGGATCAACTTTAACACTTAAGAGGAATTTGGACAGGTATATAGATGGGAGAGGCAAGGAAGACCATGGCCTGGGTGCAGGTCTATGGGGCTGGGCAAAAGAAATATTTTGGCACAGACGAGAAAGGCCAAAGAGACTTATTTCTGTGCTGTAATGGTCTATTGTTCTATGGGTATATACATTGAGGCTGCTTTAATGGAAAAGTCAAGAAAGATGAATGGTTCAGGAGATGCTATGTATTAGATTGGTGCAAACCTGGCGAAGAGTGGAAGGTACAGCACTGGCATCAAACACATGAAGGGGGACCAAGCAGGAAAGTAGCAGCTCACAAACAATCTCTGAAAGAGGAGCTTGTCAGTCAGGGAATTATGAGGGAGTGGCTTAGAAACCTGTTTGCATGTCACCCCGGAATGGGGCCAGTGACACAGTGGGCAGGGTGCACCCCCTTCCTCTCACCAATGCGCTATCTGTGTCCAAGCTCAATGAGAGAGAGCTCATTCCTAGATACTGACAATGGGGCATAAGACAGACCCTGTGGCTATCAGCAAGAATAGTTCTCTCCACCAGTATTGAAACTGAGCCAGACACCTACCTCTGATTGAATCCAATCAGCACTCTCTTCCCCTCCCACCTTTTCATTCCCTTTTGGAGTCCACTCCTTGCTCAAATCCAAATCACTTCGCACCATGCATCACACTTCTCCTGTTGCCCACTCATGGATGCACTCAAATTTCTAGCACGTTTTCCTTAAAAAAAAACCTAAGGCCATTCAAGCAAGTGGAGAGAACCCAAATACAAAAGTGAATTGGGTGCGATGCTAATGCAATCACGCAGCATTGCCTCTGGGCCACTGGACAATTCCAATCAATTTTTTCAGCTTGTTGTCTACAAAAACAATGGATGTCACCTCTCATTGAAATTTAAAATGGAAAATGGAATTGGATAGCAGCAACTAGATTGCTTCTAAATCTTTTTAGGAGAGAGTTGTTTCTATCTGTTCAGGGTTGGAACAAATATAATTTTTTTTTTTAAATTTGGACATACAGCACAGAAAAAGGCCATTTTGGCCCACCAGCCAGTACCACCCATTTGACCTACAACCCCTGGTATGTTTTTTGAATGGCTGAATGGAACCGGAACCCCCGGGAAAAACCCACACAGACACGGGAAGAATGTACAAACTCCTCACAACCAGCATGGAATTCGCACCCAGTCCCGATTGCTGGCATTTGTATGAAACGCTATGCCAACTGTGTTGTCCTTTGGCAAAGGCATGATTAAAACCTGCCAGTGGCTTACAGCTGTAATGCTTTCAACTTGTGGAGTTTTGATTCAATATGAAAGGGAAATAAATGTATCTCAGGGATTCTTATTCCTGATGTAGTTCATGAAAAGGACCAATTGACCATTCTTAACTGTTTTGTCATCTCTCAGAGCATGGTAATCAGATCAGTCAGAAATATTATCTACCATCTTTTCTAGTTCATACGATAAAATATTAATTGCATCATTTGCTCATTTTGTTTACTCTATAGAAATAAAATTTAACACCATATTTATTTGTAATCTATTATTGTATGAACAGAACAATTTATTGAAGTTGTATTCCATTGTAATGTATGATTCTGATAATACTTTTTTATTTCATCGCAGATGAGATATATGGCAAGGTATACCATATCTGCTTTTTCATTGTGACGTATGTGGCTCCTTTGTGTCTCATGATATTGGCTTACTTTCAAATCTTTCAAAAACTCTGGTGTCGACAGGTGAGCTTATGGTAATGTCATTGACGGAAAGGTTATTATGTTCATAAAGGCTGCCTCTGACAGTACTCTCTCGCTGAAACCGCAGATTCCCGGCACTTTCTCTATCGTACAAAGAAACAGGAAGCCTCCTGCCCTGCAGTGTTCCTCTCAGAGGGGCAGCAAAGACCAAACCAGGATGAGGGCCAGAGCCATCACTGCAGAAATCAAACAGATCCAGGCGAGGCGTAAGACAGCAAGGATGCTGGTGGTGGTTCTCATTTTTTTTGCACTTTGCTACCTTCCAGTCAGTGTTCTAAATATTCTGAAAAGGTGAGTCCATGAACTTTCCCTCAAATAGAAAGTCTGTTGCAATTTAAATACATTTGCAGCCCAAGTGTATCCCTCCTTAATTCTGAAATTGGCATCTCATTTTTGAAACATTTGTGATGTCAGCTCCTCGCTTATGAGGTCAGTCTGAAAACCTGTGAGAACAGAATATGTTCAGCTCATTATGCCCCTCTCTTTAGATATAAGATATACATGGATTTGTCATTTAAAATGCACAGGTAGACCAGCAGGGCCTTGGGGACAGAGCAGGGGAATGGAACTAATTGCAGAACAGAAGAATGGACCAAATTTTTAAATTTAGATATGTAGCACGGTAACAGCCCCTTTTGGTCTGAGGGCCTGTGATGCCCAGTTATAGCCAATTAACCTACAATCCCCCCTCCCCTTGTACCTTTTTGAAAGGTGAGAGGGAAACAGAGCACCCAGAAGAAACCATGTAGACACGAAGAGAACATACAAACTCCTTGCAGACAGCGCCGATTTCGAACTGGGGTCACTGGTGCTGTAAAAGCATGGGTCTAACCACTGCCCTAACTGTACTGCCCTAACTGTTCTGCCCTACTTTGTGTGTTTTCATTCATTAAGTCAATGTAATGAGTAGGATTATTCATAAGCTCTTCAGCATTAAGATAAAATAAAGATAAAAAGTCCATGAAAAATTTGGACAGGTGCATGGATAGACGAAGCATGGAGGCATATAATCCAGGTGCAAGACAGTGGGACTGGGCAGAATAATTAATTTGCACAAACTAGATGGGATGAAGGGCCTGTTTCCGTGCTGTAGCATTCTGTGGTTCATCCGAGACCAGCACATAAACCTGCAACAATCTGAACATTGGTGGTGCCACACTGGAAGATTTTTGGACCATTGTACATTTAATACAACCAGCACTCTTTTAATTCAGTGGTTACACCAGACATCAACGATTTTGCTTCCTGAACACTTTTGGGTGTACTTTATAGATTTTGGCCTGCTGATTATAAAAATTGCCTTAAAAGTTTCCTATCATGTACTATTTTTTAGGCATACGGTGAACCCCCAATTTTATGTGTCCCGATTTAACGCAAATTTGGATATAATGCAATGAGTCATTGAACTTGGGCATTGGTCATCGGGCTCCCAACAGGAGCAGGGATGTCGGGCTCCCGGATTGATTTAAAATGCATACAGAATAACTGGGCTGTTCCAAATAAGGAGAAATGGAAATGATGTAGGTATGCAAATTAAACAGGAAAATACCCCGATTTAGCCCGACCCTGCTTTTTTTTGCGATGAGATTTTATGGACGCCAACAATCGTGTTATAATGGCATTTCACTGTAACCTGTTTTTGTGATTTCCTGTCATATTTTAAGTTTACTAGTATATTTCCCATCATAATCCCCAATTTTTTTCAGGAAGGGAATTGCCACGCATTTGACATTCAGAAAGCATTGCACATGGAAACGTGATGCTTCATTCATTGTTTAATACAGAACTAAAATGGTTCCCCAGTACACAGTATATATGAGTGATGATGTCATCACACTAGGTGTGGTGATGTAATACATACGCAGGTAAAACTCTCTTCCCCATCCCCACAAAATAAATGCTTTGTTAAAATACCATCATCCTCACCATTAGTCCAAGAGCACCATGCAGTCATTGTAGTTTCGTGGTGCTCACAGACTATAAAGTAAGTATGTAAATATTAAACCGCCAAAGTCACTGAACATGTGGTAGTCCTTCAGTCGCTCAGGAGGTCGTTTTTCCCTGTTTGATTGTCTCGGAGGGGTAGAATACTTTGTGGTACTTTGCCACTTCTCCGAACGTTTTGCCTTTGGGGTGACGGCTCAGTTGGTGGTGAGGACAGTGAAGTTTGTCTTTGGTGAACCACATCTGGATATTGCATAGGACTGCATTGTTGAGCACGGCTGCTTGGTTAAGTCATGGGACTGCTTTGATGAGTTGTGGGACTGCCTGGTTGAGACAGATCCTCATTCTTCAAAGGTAATTCCAGAATGTACACAGTAGCATAGGCCAATGGACATTCATCTGCTTTTCTCATCAGGATAGTGAGCCTTGGTATGGCCATAGGATCATCCACTGCTCTCAAATTGGTCAATGTGTCATTTCCATATTTTAGTTTCCACCAGTATTTTAAGGATCGCTCCTCTCACCCATGGTTTCCCATTGTCCTGGTAGTCACATACCAGTACTGGTTCTCCGACTTCTAGAGATCTGGTAGACTTATTGGGAGACATAGATTGTTCTATTCAAAGGCTGATGTTCGGAGGTACTATGGAAAGCACTGTTCTCAAGTTATGTCCAAACGTCAGTTCAGCTGGTGTTGGTTTGGTGGTTGAGTGAGGCGTAGTTCTATAGCCTAGTAGGAAATCTGTAATTTTATGACTCCATGATTAATTTAGAGTTTTCTTCCTTTTCATGACTGTCTTGAACATTTGTACAAAATGATCTGCTTCCCCATTTGTGCTTGGCTGGTGGGTGCTGGCAAGATGTGTCAAATACTGTTATTCCGTAGGAATATCTGAAAAGACTCCGATATGAACTGTGAACTATTATTGATAACTAGTTCGATCGGCCCTTAAACCCTTCTAGTCTGTGCCAAACTATTATTTGAATATCTAGGAGGCTCCGAACAATTAATCATGCTTGAGATTTTAAAATCAATCCTACCCATAACGTGAGTCAAAGCTATTTACATTAGGACCACAGAAAATTACAGCACAGAAAACAGGCCCTTCAACCCTACCAATCTATGCTGAACTATTATTCTGCCTAGTCCCAAACCTTAGCCCTCCATACCCCTCCCTTCCATGTACCTGTCCAAATTTTTCTTAAATGTTAAAATTGAGTCTGCAGTCATCACTTCAGCTGATAGCTCACTCTGTACTCGCACCACTCTCTGTGTGAAGATCCCCCCGAAACATTTTCCCTTTCACTCTTAACCCATGCCCTCTGTTTTTTATCTCAGTAAAAAAAACCTACTTGCATTTACTCTACCTGATCATTTTAAATACCTCTATCAAATCTCCCCTCATTCTTCTACAATCCAAGGAATAAAGTCCTAACTTGTTTACCTTTCCCTATCACTCAGTTCCTGAAGTCTGGGCAACATCCGTAAATCATCTCTGCTCTCTTTCAATCGTATTGATACCTTTCCTCTCATTCAGTGACCAAACTGACTACAATACTCCAAATTTGGCCTCACTAATGTCTTATAAAACTTTACCATAACATCACAACTGCTCTACTCATTGATTTATGAAGGATGTAAGCTCTTTTTATGACTGTATCAGGGAATTATGTACAAGTTTTCCAGATCCCTCTGTTATACCACTCCTCTCAATGCACTACGATTTACTGATTTACTGTTTATGTCCTACCTTGGTTTGTTCTTCCAAAATGCAACTCCTCACACTTGTCTGCATTAAATTCCATCTGCTATTTTTCAGCCCATTTTCCCAGTTAGCTTTGAAAGTTGCCTCACTGTCCACTGCACCTCTAATCTTCATGCCATTTGCAAACTTTATACTCCAACTTACCACATTATTATCTAGATCAGTGGTTCTCAAGCCTTTTCTTTCCACTCACATCCCACTTTAAGTAATCCCTATGTCATCGGTGCTCTGTGATTAGTAAGGGATTGCTTAAGGTGGGATGTGAGTGGGAAGGGAAAGTTGAGAATTGCTGTTCTAGACCCAATTGTTTCTGAAATATTTTGCTTGAGAAAAATTGTCATTGCCCAATTCCCTTTGGAGTTAAGAAACTGTGCACACAACAAGTCAATTAGGTACAATTAAAACAGTGGTTTTCAAATTTTTTCTTTCCGCCCACATACCACCTTAAGCAATCCGTTATTAATTACAGATCACCTATGGTGTACAGAATATTTAAAGTGGTATGTGAGTGGAAAGAAAAAGGTTGAGAACCACTGATCTAGATCATTAATCTAGCTGACAAGCAACACTGGACTCAGCACCGATCCCTGAGGCACACCACTAGTCACAAGCATCCTGTCAGAGAAACAATCATCCACTACCACTCTCTGGTTTTTCCTAGGAAGCTAATGTCGAATCCATTTTACTACTTCACCGAACAACTGAACCTTCCTGACTAACCTCCCACATGGAACCGTCAAAGTCCTTACTAATGTCCATGTAGACAACATCCACAGCCTTCCCTTCATCAACCTTCCTGGTAACTTCCTCAAAAAACTCTACCAGATTGGTTAAA
Organism: Narcine bancroftii; assembly: GCF_036971445.1. Taxonomy (NCBI): domain Eukaryota; kingdom Metazoa; phylum Chordata; class Chondrichthyes; order Torpediniformes; family Narcinidae; genus Narcine; species Narcine bancroftii. The sequence goes on from NC_091474.1 coordinate 124,495,740, forward strand.
CATTAACCTACCATGAACATAGTGATGTTGAGAATCCCTCATTAGTTCCTGAATATCCTATCTCTTCGAACACCTTCTAATAATTTACCAACCTCTCTCTTCTCTTTTTTAACAATGGAACGTGATCTACCTCCAATCTCTGGCTAAGGACATTTTAAATATATCTGCCAGGAGCCCTGTAATTTCCACATTAGCCTCCCTCAAGAGCCCAAAGGAATACCTTGTCAGATACCTTAAAGACAGCGAGCACCTCCTGTTCCTTAATCTCTATAGGTTCCATGACCTCGCTGCTTGTTTGCCTCACTTTCCTGGATTCTGTGCCAATTTCATGAATAAATACAGATGCAAATAACCTATTTAAGATCTCCTCCATCTCTGGCTCCATACATAGCTGGCCACTCTGTTCGTTAAGGGGACCAATTTTGTCCATTACTACCCTTGTGCTCTTAATATACCTGTGGAAGCCCTAAGCATTATTCTTTACCTTGTTTGTCAAAGCAAGCTCATGTCCTTTTGTGTTTCTGATTTCTGTCTTGTTTTTATGCATATTTATACTCCTCAATTATCTCATTTTCCCCTTGTTGCCTTTACATGCAATGCATCTCTCTCTTCTCAACCAGATCCCCACTGTCCCTCAAAATCCGAGATTCCTTATGCCTAAGGTTAACTTTAGGTTACCTTTACCTTTAATCCTTGCATGAACATGCAAACTCTGTAGTCTCAAAATTTTACCTTTGAAGGCCTTGTCAGAAAACAACCTTAGCCAGTCCACACTTACTACATCATTTCTCATTTATTCAAAATTGGCCTTTCTCTAATTTAGACTCCTTGCCTGAAGACCAGATCTACCCTTCTCCATAATTATCTTGAAACTATCAGAATTTTTATCACTACTGTTACACTCTTTGGTACAGGGATGTTGGTAGCTGTCTTGAAGATGGAGAGGGGAATATGTGCCTCGTGGTGGAATTGTGTAGTAGGTGGTGGAAATTGCAGAGGAGGATGCAAAAGCTGATGGGGTTGTAAGTGAAGATGAGAGGAATCCTGTCCTTTGATGCACATGCGGGTGGAGGGGGCCAGAGGAGGAGGAGGGGAAGAAGAAGAAGACAAAGAAGAAGATGACGACAACAACGGAACCCACTGGAACAGGTGCCAGCTTCCCAGTCATCTAGAAACCTGAAGCCCTCCCTCCTATATCTTTAGCCATGTGATAAGATGCATTATCTTCCTATTTCTGACCTCACCATGGCATGGGTAGCAATCCTGACATCACAATTCTGGAGGTTCTGTCCTTCAACTAAATATCTAACATCATGAACTCTCTTTGCAAGACCTCTTCATTCTTCCTACCCATGTCATTGGTCCCTACATTGACCGTTACATCTGGCTGCTCATCTTCCCTCTTGAGAATGCAGGGAAATCCATCTCGAACCTGGGATTCTTGATCTCTTCCTCAGAACCTCTTATCTGTTCCCCTAACTATTGAACCACGTAACTACAGCTTGCCCCTTCTCTCTCTTCCTTTCTTAATTGCAGGGCCAGGCCCTGTGCTGGAGACCTGGCCACCATGGCTTGTCCCTGGGAGGTCAACCCACTCAGCAGTGCTATGCACTGGCTGCCTCTTCCCTTTCCCTCTCCTGACTGTCACCCAGCTACCTTTCTCCTAACTTCTAGGTACAATTGTAACTCCTATCTATCACCCCGCCAGCCTACTGAATGTTCAAGAGTTCATCCAACTTCAGCTCCAAATCCCTGTTTGTAACGAACTGCATTTGGAAGCACTTCTCACAGATGAAGTCATTAAGGATATCATTGGGATGACCCACATTCTGCAAGAGGAGCATGTCCCTGCCCTTGTTGCCATTCCTATTGTCTATAAAGTAGAATTTTTTTTAGAAAAGACCTTTCCTTACCTGTGCCTCCTTGCTGAATCCTTTTGTCCTCGACTGGGCTTCTTGAACTCCTGCACCACCACCTCTGCCTCTTCTCGCCGCAGGGTCTCAAGCCAAAGCCAAAACTCTGCAACTCTGGCCCAGTCACACAATGGCCCCCTCACTTATACCTCTCACCAATTTAAACAAGCCTGTTCTCATGCTCTGTTGTTCCAACTCCCATTCGCTGGTAAAGAACCTGTCAGTGCTTTACCCACCAATTTAAACAAGTCTGTGTGAAGTATCATCAATTTTTAATATTTGACCATATGATGATAAACATAACTTCACATTAAGCAGTTGTAAAATAGGTAACAGTGCAACAGTTTGTGAGGAAGCTCTGATGTGTAAATTAACATTGATCAGCTAGTTTTTTTTTGGAAAATTTTATTTAAATATTTTCCATACATGTAATCGTATCCAGATACAAAATACAATAAATTGATAAACTAGTTGAGTGGTGTCACAACAACATTGTGCTCAATGTTAGCAAAACTAAGGAACTGATTTTGAGCTTCAGGAAGGCAAAACTGGGAGAACACAAGCTGGTCCTCATCGAGAGCTCAGCAGTGGAGAGGCTGAAGAGCTTCCAATTCCTAGGGCCAATTCTCTGGGGCCCTCGTATCGATGCTATCATGATGAAGATTCGCCAGCGGCTATATTTCATGAGGAGTTTGAGGAGATTTGGGATATCTTCAAAGGCTCTTGCAAATTTCTACAGGTGTACCATGGAGAGGATTCTGACTGGTTGCATCACTGTCTGGTATGGACAGGACAGGAAAGGAAAAGCCAACGGAGAGTTGTGAACTCAGCCAGTGCCATCATGGGCATCAGTCTCCACTACATTAAGGACAGCTACAAAGGGCGGTGTTTCAAGAAAGCAGCATCTATCCTCAAGGACCCTCACCACCTAGGCCTTGCCTTCTTCTCACTGCTACCATCAGGAAGGTGGTACGGGAGCTAGAAGTTGAACACCCAATGCTATATAAAAATATTTCTTCCCGTCTGCTATCAGATTTTTGAATGGGCAATGAACCAAAGACATTACATCACTATTTCTCTCTTTTGCACTAATATATATTTTGCACTTGTAATGCACCGTACTACCATTGCAAAGCAACGGATTTTGTGACATGTTTATGACAATAAATTTTGATTCTGATTCTCCTTTTGCTCTCATTAGCTTTTTGCTACTTCAAAACATAGGACGAAACCAGAACATCGGAGGAAGCCCATGTGGTCAATGGAGAATGTACAAACTCCTTACAGAAAGTGGCAGATTTAAACCAGGTCTCTGACACTGTAACAGCATCACACTAACCACATAAAACGGTGTCTATTGACTTATTCCAACCACAGAACCAGACCAAAAAGCATTCAGATCTCAAGACTAACATGACCAGGCCACAATTACTTGACCAGATTGTAGGTGTCATCCCTGGAACCCACTCTAACCTTGGAAATACTCTGGGGAAAACATTCTATGAAGCCCAGGTCATGTACTGTGTCCTAGTGCAACTAAGAGGCAGTGCTAAGCTATTGGGTGCATTGGATGAATGAAAGTTTGATGAACAGTATTGCATACCAGACCCAAAGCTCATCTAATTTTTGCTTCTTCCATGTTGGTGAAAAACAGTTTCAACATTGTATGCCTGAGGTACTGCCCTCTGAATCTTCATCCATGGTTGCCAACATGGTCAACCAGTACCTTGAATTATTTTTCCTCAGTTCAGGATGTAAATTAAATCCCAGATGGAAGGATGTTAGAAAATGAGGGTAGAGCTCACTGTTTCTGAGTTACCTACAGTTGTCCATGCTCAAAGTTCATTTTAGCAGTGTGTTAACCAAATTTTCACCCCTACCTTTGCTCCATTGTGAGTGGACTGTGTTACTATAAACCTGTCTGTGTTTGTGGGGAACAAGCCGGGACACACACAAGCTTGCAGGGCTTGAAATCTGAAATAAAAACAGAAAATATTGTCTGCAGAGAGAAAAATTACATTAGTGTTTTCAGCTAGCAATTTTTCAAGTTAGCAGACTCTCTCTCTATGGACGCTGAGTGACCCGCTGAGTGTTTCCCACATTTTCTCCAAAGTGTGGTTTATTCATATAAAGTGAGCTCAGTGACTGATTGTGCCTTTTGTTTTCTTGCTTCCACAGAGTTTTGGGTATTTTCAACAATGTTCACGACAGAACAACACTCTATGCTTTGTTCACCGTCTCACATTGGCTGGTCTATACTAACAGTGCAGCGAATCCCATCATTTATAACTTTTTAAGCAGTAAGTTCCTTGCTCTAATCCTTTGGCTTGTGCTAACGCGATCACTGGATTTGCTTCCAGCTGGTGGTGTGCGATTAGGTTTAAGGTATTTGTACACGGGTTAATGAATGCTTAAAAAGAAACTCCTTGCAGATGTTTAATTTTACCTATGGTGTGTTTCTAACCGTAAGGCAGATGATGAGCTGTTGGGCAGTTAATGTGGTTCCAGGTGTCTTTTCAAGGTTGTGAGAAAATGCAGGAAAGCAGAAAGCTGTGCCATTGTAATGAGATTCTTTCCATTGTTTCTGTCAGGTCAACACTAAGTGATTAAGACAATATCTCTTCAGGAGAATAATTAATTCCTGGTAGCCACAACTACTTTGAATGAAGGACTGATTACTTGTACAGTTCTGCCAATTATTCCAATTGCCTGTAACTCATTTGTGAGCAAGGACCTGACAGGTCATATAAAACTAGGAAAGACATTAACAGGCCAGATGTAGGAAACTTTGCCTCATAACATGAAAGGGATGCAGACTCAGGATAAGGTGGGAAGAGGTTTTGAGGGGATCTGAGAAAGCACTTTTTCACCCAGCGGGTGGAGCCTCTTGTAGAGGATCCAGACAAGCACATGGAAGGCTGGGATCAGGGGCTGGTAAATGGAGCTCTTGTAAATGAGTGCTTGATAGTTGGCATGGGGTTGACAGGGTGAAGGGCCAAATGGCCTCCATCAATACTGTAAAATCCTCTATTTGGCCACATTTAATGTTAATGCTATGGTCAGAGGTGGGCAATGTAAATCAAGCTTAGTGACCTCATTGTGGTGAGTGACTGAGTGTGATTGCACACACATCATTGATATTCCCACAGACCCATTTTGAAGAATACAACTTTATTTAGACATTAAATTTAGACATACAGCATGGTTATAGGCCATTTCAGCCCTCAAGTCCATGACATCTCTTTTCTTTGGCTTGGCTTCGCGGACGAAGATTTATGGAGGGGGTAAAAAGTCCACGTCAGCTGCAGGCTCGTTTGTGGCTGACCAGTCCGATGCGGGACAGGCAGACACGATTGCAGCGGTTGCAAGGGAAAATTGGTTGGTTGGGGTTGGGTGTTGGGTTTTTCCTCCTTTGCCTTTTGTCAGTGAGGTGGGCTCTGCGGTCTTCTTCAAAGGAGGCTGCTGCCCGCCAAACTGTGAGGCGCCAAGATGCACGGTTTGAGGCGTTATCAGCCCACTGGCGGTGGTCAATGTGGCAGGCACCAAGAGATTTCTTTAGGTAGTCCTTGTACCTTTTCTTTGGTGCACCTCTGTCACGGTGGCCAGTGGAGAGCTCGCCATATAATACGATCTTGGGAAGGCGATGGTCCTCCATTCTGGAGACGTGACCCATCCAGCTCAGCTGGATCTTCAGCAGCGTGGACTCGATGCTGTCGACCTCTGCCATCTCGAGTACCTCGACGTTAGGGGTGTGAGCGCTCCAATGGATGTTGAGGATGGAGCGGAGACAACGCTGGTGGAAGCGTTCTAGGAGCCGTAGGTGGTGCCGGTAGAGGACCCATGATTCGGAGCCGAACAGGAGTGTGGGTATGACAACGGCTCTGTATACGCTTATCTTTGTGAGGTTTTTCAGTTGGTTGTTTTTCCAGACTCTTTTGTGTAGTCTTCCAAAGGCGCTATTTGCCTTGGCGAGTCTGTTGTCTATCTCATTGTCGATCCTTGCATCTGATGAAATGGTGCAGCCGAGATAGGTAAACTGGTTGACCGTTTTGAGTTTTGTGTGCCCGATGGAGATGTGGGGGGGCTGGTAGTCATGGTGGGGAGCTGGCTGATGGAGGACCTCAGTTTTCTTCAGGCTGACTTCCAGGCCAAACATTTTGGCAGTTTCCGCAAAGCAGGACGTCAAGCGCTGAAGAGCTGGCTCTGAATGGGCAACTAAAGCGGCATCATCTGCAAAGAGTAGTTCACGGACAAGTTTCTCTTGTGTCTTGGTGTGAGCTTGCAGGCGCCTCAGATTGAAGAGACTGCCATCCGTGCGGTACCGGATGTAAACAGCGTCTTCATTGTTGGGGTCTTTCATGGCTTGGTTCAGCATCATGCTGAAGAAGATTGAAAAGAGGGTTGGTGCGAGAACACAGCCTTGCTTCACGCCATTGTTAATGGAGAAGGGTTCAGAGAGCTCATTGCTGTATCTGACCCGACCTTGTTGGTTTTCGTGCAGTTGGATAATCATGTTGAGGAACTTTGGGGGACATCCGATGCGCTCTAGTATTTGCCAAAGCCCTTTCCTGCTCACGGTGTCGAAGGCTTTGGTGAGGTCAACAAAGGTGATGTAGAGTCCTTTGTTTTGTTCTCTGCACTTTTCTTGGAGCTGTCTGAGGGCAAAGACCATGTCAGTGGTTCCTCTGTTTGCGCGAAAGCCGCACTGTGATTCTGGGAGAATATTCTCAGCGACACTAGGTATTATTCTATTTAGTAGAATCCTAGCGAAGATTTTGCCTGCAATGGAGAGCAACGTGATTCCCCTGTAGTTTGAGCAGTCTGATTTCTCGCCTTTGTTTTTGTACAGGGTGATGATGGTGGCATCACGAAGATCCTGAGGCAGTTTACCTTGGTCCCAACAAAGCTTGAAAAACTCATGCAGTTTGGCATGCAGAGTTTTGCCGCCAGCCTTCCAGACTTCTGGGGGGATTCCATCCATACCTGCTGCTTTGCCACTTTTCATTTGTTCGATTGCCTTATATGTCTCATCCAGGGTGGGAACCTCATCCAGCTCTAGCCTTAGGGGCTGTTGAGGGAGCTGGAGCAGGGTGGAATCTTGGACTGAGCGGTTGGTACTGAAAAGAGATTGGAAGTGTTCTGACCATCGGTTGAGGATGGAGATCTTGTCGCTGAGGAGGACTTTGCCGTCTGAGCTGCGCAGCGGGCTTTGGACTTGGGGTGAGGGGCCGTACACAGCCTTTAGAGCCTCGTAGAAACCCCTGAAGTCGCCAATGTCCGCGCTGAGCTGTGTTCGTTTGGCGAGGCTAGTCCACCACTCATTTTGGATCTCCCGGAGTTTGCGCTGAAGATGGCTGCATGCGCGACGGAAGGCTTGTTTCTTCTCTGGACAGGACGGCTTTGTAAGGTGAGCCTGGTGGGCAGCTCGCTTCTTTGCCAGCAGCTCCTGGATTTCCTGGCTGTTTTCGTCAAACCAGTCCTTGTTTTTCCTGGAGGAGAAGCCCAGTACCTCTTCAGTGGATTGCAGTATGGTAGTCTTCAACTGATCCCAGAGGGTTTCAGGGGACGGGTCCGTGAGGCGGGTTGCAACGTCGAGCTTTGCTTTGAGGTTTGCCTGGAAGTTTCCTCTCGCTTCGTCTGACTGCAGTTTTCCAACATTGAACCTCTTTCTGGGGGGCTTTATTGTTCCTGGGCTTTGGCTTGAAGTGAAGGTTGAGCTTGCAGCGAACCAGCCGGTGGTCAGTGTGGCATTCCGCGCTAGGCATGACCCTGGTGTGGAGCACATCTTGTTTGTCACTTTCTCGCACCAGGATGTAGTCCAGGAGGTGCCAGTGTTTGGATCGGGGATGCATCCAGGTGGTCCTAAGGCTGTCCCTCTGCTGAAAAAGGGTGTTTGTAATGACAAGCCGCTGTTCTGCGCAGAGCTCCAACAGGAGGCGCCCATTGTCGTTGCACTTGCCGACGCCATGCTTGCCCAGGATTCCTGGCCAGGTTTCTGAGTCTTTGCCGACACGAGCGTTGAAGTCGCCCAGGATGACAACCTTGTCGGCTGTAGGGGTACGTTGGATGAGGTTGCGCAGGTCGGTGTAGAACTTGTTCTTTTCTGCTGGTTCCGCCTGGAGGGTTGGAGCATAGACACTGATGAGGGTGATGTGACGCTTGTTTTGAAGTGGGAGTCGCATGGACATGATTCGGTCCGAGAGGCCTGTCGGAAGGTTTTCGAGTTTGGAGGCAATGAAGCTCTTGACCATGAAGCCTACACCAGATAGGCGTCGTTCATCCGAAGGCTTGCCAGACCAGTAGAGTGTGTAGCCCGCGCCGCGTTCTTGGAGGCTGCCTACATCTGCCAGGCGGACTTCACTGAGAGCGGCTATGTCGATGTCAAGTCTGAGGAGTTCATGTGCAATGAGGGCAGACCGACGTTCAGGTCGGTGGCTGTCAGTCTTGTCTAGCATGGTTCTGATGTTCCAGCATGCTAGCTTGAGTTTGTGAGCATCTTTTGAGGGGGAGGACGTGGAGGGGGAGGACGTGGAGGGGGAGGACGTGGAGGGGGAGGACGTGGAGGGGGAGGACGTGGAGGGGGAGGACGTTGAGGGGGAGGACGTGGACCTGTCCTCGGGCCTGCGCAAAGGAGCTTTTAGGTGGAGTGCAGTGCGCGCAGTACTGGCCCCACCCTTTACACCCATGGTTCGTGTGCCGTGGCCAAGCAAGCTGGGACGTGGCAGCGAGGTCCTTGGGTCGTAGGTTTTATATCGGAGTGGCCTTCTCCTATGCAGGTTTCTTACCCGGGCTGGAGGGGTCTGCCTCCCCTCCTAGGTCGGTCCATACTGCCCGGACCGGGGCCGAGGCCGCCGCAGTTCACCCTGTGCCTGGACTGGGGCCACCGCCTCCCACTCCCTGCCCGGACCGGGGCCTCCGTCTGCCTCACTCGACCGAGGCCGGGGCCGCCGTCTCCCCCTTGCTCCTGCCCGTATCGGGGCCGCCGCCGTCTACCCTTCGCCCGGACCGGGGCCGGGGCCGCTGCTGCTCTCCCTGTGCCTGGACTGGGGCCGCCGCCTCCCACTCCCTGTCCGGACCGGGGCCTCCGCCTGCCTCACTCGACCGAGGCCGGGGCCGCCGTCTCCCCCTTGCTCCTGCCCGTATCGGGGCCGCCGCCGTCTACCCTTCGCCCGGACCGGGGCCGCTGCTGCTCTCCCTGTGCCCGGACTGGGGCCGCCGTCTCCCCCTTGCTCCTGCCCGGATCGGGGCCGCCGCCGTCTACCCTTCGCCCGGACCGGGGCCGGGGCCGCTGCTGCTCTCCCTGTGCCTGGACTGGGGCCGCCGCCTCCATCTAATTTACACCCAATTGACCTACACCCCCATAACGTTTCAAAAGGTGGGAGGAAACCGGAGCCCCCGGGGAAAACCCACACAGACATGAGGAGAATGTACAAACTCCTTTCAGACAGCGCAGAATTGGAACCCCGATCCCAAGTGCTGGTGCTGTCACAGCGTTGCACTAAACGCTATGGTAATTGTTGATGAAATTTAGCAGAGGAGCTTTCAGTTTGATCACAAGGAATTTGTCTCCCTGTTGCTTTCACACAAAGTTAAACAATTGAAATAAAGTGGCAAAATCCTTGAAGATCAAGACAAGCAAACTGTTGTTTGCCTGCTGTTACCATCAATAAGATCTCAGAGGTGCATTGAACTCCCTTATCATTGGTGGTAGCTAAAATAAAGCTGTCAAGTGAGGCAAGCGGAATATGAGCAGGGATTGAATAACACTGCTCAAAGGCCTCAAGGTAAACTCTGGTTCAATAGAACTTCGTTTTCTATCTTCGAGGTCAAACCTGTGCAGCTCAAATTATTGATGTGCAGCCAGGATCAATTCCCCTTTACATTCTGTCACCAGACATCACATTGAATCAGGTTTTAGAAAGGTGACAAGTGAGGTTGATAAAGGAATTGATTGGCAAATCTTTAAACCTCCCAAAGGAAATCTTCAAAAAGGAGGCAGCTGGAATCTTGAATCCATCCACACATTCCTTCCCTGCATCCGAAACGCTGACAACATTTCCAGTGGGGAGATGTTAGTGGTCCACATCATCTACCAATGACAAGAAGTTTGAGTTTCTGCATTAGAATGCGTCAATGCAGGAAACCCAGAGCCAGGTTGCTAGTCAGTGACTCTAACTTCACCTCCCACTTCCCAGGAAAGCAGCCAACACGTTACATGACTTGTTCTGCCCCTGACACTTTTCCTTTCTCCCCCCACCCCCCGCCACCCCACTCCTGTTGGGCAGGAGTCACGTGAGATTAAAATCTGGAGTTCCAAAAAAAAGCTGATGTGTGGAGAGCTTTTCCAAATATCTACCTTAAGGTTACTTTGCTGTTCGTGATGTGAGACAGACTGTGGCTGTGAAGGGAATCATAGCAGATACTAAGAAAGAAGTTCCTTTAAGAATCATTGAACTACCATACAAGGAGAGTTTCTTTCCGTCTCTTATCAGACTCTTGAATGGGCCTCCCATCAGTAAAAGATGATGCCCTTGAACTGTTTATCTGTACTTTTCCTTTTGACGCTATCCCCTGCATTTGTGTTTGATGTGTCACTGCACTTTAGTTTGATTGTAATGCTGTGATTTTATTCTTGCACTAGTTGCTGTTCTATGCACAAATTAACCTTGATTGGATAGAACACAAAATGAAGTTTGTTATTGCATCTCTGGGCACCTAACAACATACAATTCAATTCCATTCAAAGTCCTCCTAACTGCATCCCAACATTGAACCTTCATGAAACCAGCAGCAAGGTGAAACAAGGCAAATCACTGACAATTCCACCAATGAACCCATCCAAAAATATTTGTGCCAGTCAGACTGCACATGAAGGTGACTTGTAGATTTACGAGTATATCCTTTTGAGCTGAATTTAGCTGCAAAATTATTTCTGTTATTAAATGTGTTAAATAATTTTTAAGATTTTATTTTATTTTTGAAAGTGCTGTGCAAGTTTGACAGCTGTCTATATTGGGAGTAGGGGATGGTCATTGGTTGTCCGTTGTGTTATGGGATGGGACTGTTGTAGCTGCCACAGGCCTATCTGCTGCTGAAGTAGGGCCTTGCTGCAGAGGATCAGATCTGTATTTTGCTGTAAACCAATGGCCATGAAAGGCAAGAGCACAGTTAGCACAATGCCATTACAGCGCCAGCCATCAGGACCGGGGTTTGAATCCCACATTGTCTGTTGGTGCATTGCTGTGTCTGCATGGGTTTTCCCTGGGGTCTCTGATTTCCTCCCACTGTTCAATACATACAAGGGTTGTAGGTTAATTGGGTATAATTGGGCGGTACCGACTTGTGGGCTGAATGGGCCTGTTACTGAGCTCTATGTCTAAAATTTAAAGCACACTGCAAGCAGCAGCAGTGAGGGGGAAGCTTTGGGTCAGTGCATTCATTTTTGCTCCTTTCCTGGAGGGGAATTAGTTCCTCTCTGACTCTTCCCCAATCTTCAATACCGGGCCAAAGTGAAGACAGATATGACTTTGATGAAAGAGTGTGGGCCGACATGTCTCAGTAGTTACTGGAGGTGATCACAATGGTGCCCCCACGAGTTGTCTGTATGGTCGCAGGGTGTGAGAGGGGGTGGATGGAAACGATTGTCACATCTCTGGTCTGAGCATCCTGCTACAGGAAGGCAACTAAGTAATCACCAAAGTTAAGGAGGTGATTGGGGGAGCATCTCCTCATGGCAAATCTATTGAACCATGACACACCACTCTGGCTTATCAATATGTACGCCTCGCCTGTGCAGAATGAGAGACTGGCTGTTTTTCAGCAGGTTCCACTGTTGCTGGTGACTTCCAGGCCATTCATTCTGTCCAGTGACTTCAACTGCGGCTAAACATTCTGGGGGGGCTGACAGCAAATTGGACAGCTCTTCAAGACTCCTGATAGAGACGGAAAAGGATGCACAGCTGTGTGACGCTTTCAGCAACCCTGCAGGTGGAGCACAGCCACACCCCACCTGGTTGAGATCGGACAGCTCAACCCAGTCCCAGATAGATTTCATCTTCGTGTTGAAGACTGTCACAGTCAGAATCACCGACGTCATGCCAGTGTTCCTCTCTGACCACTGCCTCCTGTCACATTCAGAAGGTGAGCAGGGGACTGTGAAGCTGAACGTGGTGACCCCAGAGAATGTAGAGGAAGTAAAGAAAGAGGTGAAGAGCCGGCATGCTACACTCTTCACCTCAGAGTCCTCCAAGATCAGCTTCCGATCCAGAGTCCGCACAGTGGAGCGGGATGAGATGTGCTCACGTTCCTTCTTCCAGAAGGTGCATAAAGGGAGCTCTGTGATCTACAGCTTAAAGGAAGAGGATGGCTCAGTCACATCTTTGCAGATGGGCATACAGATGATTGGCAGTCCTTATATACCTATCCATCTGACACCAAGGCTCCAGACAGAATGGTCTCCCAGAACTTCCTGTCCTCTTTCATGGAGTTCTTAGATGCCAGCAAATAGGAAAATCAGGACCAGGCAATTACCCAAGAGGAACTGACGAACTCCATACTTTCCTTTGGGTTGGAAGCAATGGATTACTGGCTGAGTTGTATACAGCTCTGTGGGACAGGGTGGGCCCAGACCTGCTGGTAGTATACAACACGTGCTCCTGGCAGGAAGTATGTCAGACTCCATGAAGTAGGGTATTATCCCCCTCATCTATATAAAGAAGGGGGAGGAGGAGGACATCAGGAATTGGAGACCTATTTCTCTGCTATACATAGACTACAAGGTCCTGTCGAAGGCCATCACCAAGCGAGTCAAGCCTGCCCTGGGGAAGGTGATCCACCCAGACTAGACCTGCATGGTTCCGGACAGGAAAATCTTTGACTGCCTCACGCTGCTCACGGACACCATTGTCCATATGCAGGACGGAATGGATGCTCGCCAGGTCAGCTTAGACCAGGATAAGGCTTTTGACCAGATATCGCTTTTGACCAGATATCACATACACACATAATAGATGTGCTCTCCAAAATGGACTTTGGGGAGGGAATCCAGAATTAGATTAAACTGCTCCACACAGACATCTGTAGTGAAGTCCAAATCAATAGTCCAAAAAGATAGCTTCCCCATCAAGTCTGAAGTCAGGAAGAGTTGTCTACTCCCTCTAGCCTGTGCAGCATAAACCCTTTCCCGAATCCATTGGAATGACCAGGGCATAAGAAGAGTGGACCGATCTGGTGTCTGGAGAGAAGACAGAGACATTGTCTATGTACAGGGAGACCTAAATGCCTTGACAAAGTCAAAGACATCAGTATCTGCGGCTAATTTTAGTCTGCATCAGGCATCAGGGTAATCTGGAAGAACAACAAGACAATTCTCTTTGCTGACTGGACCAACATCCCCCTCACCACTCCCTCCCACCATCAGATCTGACTACCTGAAGTATCTAATTTGGAGGGGCCATGATGTGCAAGAAGAATTGATCAGAGCAGATCAGGAAGGTCCACCAGAAATTGGATTTGTGGGCAAATCCCTCCCTCTCAATTACAGGGAAGAACCTGGTCATCAGATGCTGTACCCATCCCCTGAAGCTCTGCCCTGGCTGTCACCAGAGCAGTTTTCTAGTCCATATGGATCCAATGGAAAGGGTTAGAAGAGTTGCCATGTACAGGTCACCAGACAACAGGGGCACAGGCACGCTCAATGAGGCCAATATCCTGATGACTACTTTCATGTGATCCTGTATCAAGCCATGTGTGGAACCAAAGTACGATGGCACCAAATGCCTCTTCATGCTGAGGTTCTACTTGTCCCAGGGGTTGCAAAGGATGGGCCTGGCCCATTGCCATTCAATGTCCAAGTTAGCTGGACTATGCCACACCACCTATCCTTCGTGGAAAAGTTTTTCCAGACCCACACCTTTGACCACTACTTCATCAGGCAGTGGTCAGCACGGAACATCCTGCAGAAACTGAGAGATAAGGACTTGAAGGACTCAATGGACCCAGTGGGGTGGTTCCATGAGCAGACTGTCCAGATCACCTGATGGAATGCCTCATTGTTAGTGCTTGGCTGGCAGTGAGAGGAACCCTCCCAGTCAGATCCTTCCTGTACAACCCAGAATATCACCCATAAGGCATGTGTCCCTGACATGACTGTGATGGAGAAGGGAGAATGCAGATTTGCTAAGTGGGTGTGGAGAAGGATGCAAAAGTCCTTGACATAGTTCATCCCCAGCACCAGCATGACAGAGGACTCTCTGATTTACGGGCTGCTCCCAGGGCCACAGATTCAAACATCCAGAACTGCTGGCAGTCAAAAGAAGCCATTTAGTCTGCCAGAAACCTGTTGGTCTTTCAGCACATAGTGATGTCAGTGTGGGAATACTGCGAATGGCACATTCCTGGCTACGGGACACACTGAGGCTTGGCAAGGGCGCTGTGGGGAAGGACCATGGTCAAGAGTCCTCCCATTATGGGGAACAAATTCCAGAAATAAGAATTAATTGGAGAAAAAAATTACTTCTGGATCTTTACACCTTAATGACCAAAGTTGTTTGTTGATACTCCCATGCCTAGTTTAGATAATAAAACAATGAATACTATTTTTCCTTTTATAAATGTTTATCTAATTACAATATTGTTCCAGGTTGGGGGTCATCGTACATTTGATTTAGCAATAGTTGAATATTAAACAAGGTATTGCCTGTTTCAAAGAGAAATGGCCGATCACAAATTAAAAATGTGCAAGATGCCCAAATTCTCTCACGATCTTGGCACTTCAAGTAATGATTGATTTCCAATTTATTTAAATCTTCAAACAAATAGATTTGTATAAGTAGACATGTAAACTGCTTTTTCCTTTGAAAAAATTCTCAATTAGCCAACGACAATGTGATTGACAATGTCATGGTTGTCAGATGCCTTTGCACCAATACGTGACAGCAGACAAGGTCAGGGAGTCTGGAAATCTATGTTGGAGGTTCCATGAGGTCTTATTTCTTCCAGTTTTTCCCACTGCAATATCTTTCCTCTCATGACAGGCCTTCTACCTGTATCACAGAGACAAAGAGCATGGAAATATGGCTTTCACGGGCTCACTGACCATCAACCACTAATTTACACAATGTTGCATCAATTCCCCCCAGGTCCCACCATTCATACACACACATGGCATTCAATTTATAGCAGCCAATTAATCTACCAACCCACGCATCTTTGGGATGCGGAAGGACAAGGAGCTCCCGGAGGAAAACCAAGCTGTCACAGGAGAACATGCAAACTTCACACAGACAGCGCCTATGGTCAGAATCCAACCCTGCTCTCTACTGCTGGAAGGCATTGAAGGAGGGGCTTTATAAGCTGTGCTATTGTCCTTGTACCACCACTGCCATAGCAGAATCTACTCAGAATGAGAACAATTTTTTTGAAAAATATACTTTATTCATGATAAATTCATAATAAATTGTATACAATATGGGAAAGAAACTGTTCAACGGTTTACATTCATAGTTTTCATCATGTCACTTAAATTGCAATACAGGAAAAAAGAACTGTTCAAATAACTTTTAAAAGGTGATAATCATCCCATTACAGTACATTTTACCTTCTCCCTTAATGCCCAGTCACCATCCCTGCAGTGCCTTGTTGTTCCTCCTTTCTCTCTGTTGGTATAAGCCCCTCAGTATCAACCCCTCACAGCCCAGTAATTGGGAGGTGGGGGGGGGGGAAATCTCTAAACTGTACTTCTTCCCCAGAGTGCCCTTATGTTGGCTGCACCAAGCCTCAGCGCGTCCCTCAGCACATAGTCCTGCAGCCTGGAATGTGCCAGGCAGCAACATTCCCAGACTGACATCTCAGAGTGCTGAAAGACCATCGGGTTTCGTGCTGACCAAAGGGCGTCCTTCACCAAGTTGATGGTCTTCCAGCAGTTCTGGATGTGGGTCTCAGAGTGGGTGCGTGGGAACAGTCTGTAAATCAGGGAGTCCTCTGCCACGTTGTCGCTGGGGATGAACTGTGACAGAGCACCCTGCATCTCTCTCCACACCTTCCTTGTGAATCTGCATTCGGCAAAGAGAAGAGCAACGGTCTCCACCCCATTTCAGCCATCCCAAGGACAGTGTGCCTTGAGGGTGATGTTCTAGTCATACAGGAAGGATCTCACTGGGAGGGGCCCTCTCACTGCCAGCCAGGCCAAGTCCTGGTGCTTGTTAGTGAGCCCTGGTGATGAGGTATTCTGCCAGATGACCTGGACAGTCTGTTCCAGGAACCATCCCACCAAATCCATCGAATTCTCCATTCAGTTTCTGCAGGTCATTCCACCTTGACCACTGTCTAATGGGCTTGTGGCTGAAGGTGTTGTTGTGGAAGAACTTTTTCCACAAAGGATAACTAGTGCAGCACAGTCCAGCTAGCTGCATCATTGCAGGGCAATGGGGCCAGGCCTATTTTTCGCAACATCTGGGACAGGCAGAGCCTCACACGTAGTGGGACTTGGTGCCCTCGTACTTTGGTTCCATGCACAGCTTGATGCACCACACATGAAGGTGGTAATCAGGGTGAGCGCTATGTTGGGTACGCCCTTGTCCCCATTTTCTAGTGACATGTAAATGTCGGTCCTTTTGACTTTATCCATTTTGGGGCTGCAAATGAATCAAAACACTGCTCTGGTGACTGCCAGGGTGTAGGTGCAGGGGATAGGCCACCCTGCACCATGTACAGCAGCACCAAGAGAACCTCACACCTAATGATCAAGTTCTTCCCTGTTATTGAGAGGGAGCGCCATGCCTACTGTCCCAATATTTGGTGGTTCTTAGCGATCCGCTCCAACCAATTCTTGGTACATGCCTCAGTCCCTCCAAACCAGATCCCCAGCACCTTATGGTAGTCAGTTCTGATGGTCAGGCCAGTTACTGAAGATCATTGCCTCGCTCTTCTTTAGGTTGACCCTTGCACCTGATAAGGACTCAAAATGCCCGCATCTGCTGGTTAGTCTCCAGACCGATTGTGTATCTGAACAGAAGACAGCAACATCATCCATGTACAGGGAGGCCTTGACCTGGGTGCCTCTGCTACCTGGCAACGTCACTCCTCTTGTGCCTTCATCTTTTCAGATGGCTTTGGCAAAGGGCTCTATACAATAAACAAATAAAACTGGAGACAGAAGGCAGCCTTGCTTAATGGGAAAGCTATCTGTCTTCCACCTGTTGATTTGGACTGCACTACAGATATCTGTGTAGAGCAGTTGAGTCTATGACAGATTATGTTATATTTTATGTGTATAGATATAGTTTAAAAGGAGATAAATTGTGGCAGTTTTTTTTTAGTGTAGGTCACGTATAAACACTTCAAAACAGATCTAATTTAAAATGCCAGATCTCTGCTCAAGCCAGACAGTCCAGGCACCGATTGCCTTTGCAAAAACTTTGAAGAATGCCTATGAGGACTTTGCAAGTAGGTGTTAATTGGACACGCTGTTTTGGAAAGTAACAGATGAATGAACTCAGAAGATTAAGTCCGGAGCTGCAGTCTGAGTGTAGTTGGCTGTTCTAAGAGGGTCATGTGATTTTCTCTGTGAGAGAGAGAGAGAGAGAGAGAGAGAGAAAAAAAAAATTCTACATTTCTACAGTTCAGCAGCAGCAGCTGGGACTGGAACAGGACAAGCTGGAAAGCTTGTGGAAAAACCCCATTTTGAAGATGGGTTGTGAGTTCTTAGTTTAGCCTGGTCAAAGCTCTTGTGGTCCATACAAGAGGAGAGGACTGGCTGCATAATGTTTCTCTTGAAATAAGGGAAACAAAAAGGAACTCTGTAGTAACCTGAAAGAAAGAGGTTATCATCTGGAAAACCCTGATGGGGCAAGTTTCTTCAGCAAGACACTGACGTGGCTGATCTAAAGGAATTAGTTGTGGGTGTTCAACAAGCAACAAATCCCTCTCTGAAAACTGGCAAGAACCTTCCTGAGCAGTAACCATTTACCTTTCAAGCACCAAAGCCTGGTGAAATTCATAAATGTTAAATCTGTGCACAACATAAGAATTGCCTACAAGCAGTGACTTGGAGGAGTGAGAAGTGAGATTGGACTGTGAATCAAAGAACTTTTTTTGAACTTATATACACATTATATATATGTACACTTAGAATTAAAAGAGGGTTAAGTTAATAGTAATAAGTTAAAGTTTGATCCTGTTTTCACATTTAAAGATGATTAAAAGCAACCTCTAAGTAACCATTTGTCTAGGTGAATTTCTATTGCTGCTGAGTTTTGGTGTCCTGTGGGCTCATAACAGATCCAATTCCAAATTCCCTCCCCAAAGCCCATTTTGGTAAGTACATCCATTATATGCAAAATCTGGTTGAAGGCCTTCTCATGGTTTAGGATGACCAGTCAGGCATCCAACTCCATCTTGCATGTTGGTGATGGTGTCCCTGAGCAGTGCGAGATTGTCAGAGATCTTCCTGCCTGGAACCGTACAGATCTGGACAGGGTGGCTCACCTTTCCCAGAACAGACTTGATTCGATTGGTGATGGTGTTCGACAGGATTTTGTAGTCCACATTTAGCAGTGAAATAGGTCTCCAATTCCTGATATCCTCCTCCTCCTCCTTCTCTTTGTAGTTGAGGGTGATGATACCCTTCTTCATGGAGTCTGACATGCTTCCTGCCAGAAGCATGGCATTGTATACTTGCAGCTAGGTCTGGGCCCACAGGTCAGGGTCGGCAACTTCACATTCACTTTCCACATCCCTCTGCCCGCCTTCTGGGCCTCCTGTATATGACAGGAGGTGAAAAGGAGGCTGTGGCCAGTGAAAAACACTGGCATGACTTTGGTGGTTCTGACTGTGATGGCCTTTGATATGAAGACAAAGTCTATCCAGGACTGGCTCGAGCCATCAAATCTTGACCAGATGGCCTGCAACTGCAAGGTTGCTAAAGGTGATGCACACCTCTGCGTCATTTATCATCACCATCAGGAGTCTGCTGGAGGAGCTGTCCAGTCTACTGTCAGCACTGTCGGATCATCCAACTGCATCTCTGATGCAGTTGAAGTCACTGGTCAGAAAGACCGGACTGGACATCGCCAGCAATAGTGGGACAATATTCATTCTCTTGCTCCACACGGGCAAGGCATAGACATTGATCAGCTGGAGCGGGGTGCCGCGGTATTTCAGTTCCACCAGGAGGCAATGCCCCCAACCACCTCCTTCACCTCAGTGATTGTAAATTTGCCTCCCTGCAGTAAAATCCCCAACCTGGAAGTGAGGCAATAATTTCTCCCCCCCCCTCCTCCACCATACCCACAACCCGTGGGGCAACCATCGTGACCACTTCCAAATGTTTCAGCGGTGTGGCAGCCTGCACTCCTGTAAAAACATGCATGATATCCACTTTCACTTTGCCCATGTGTTGCAAGGCATTTTCACATTGTGTAGTGCGTTTAGTGCTTTGCATGTTTAGGGTACCAAATTTAATATCTATTTGGTTCATTTGAATCCACTGTCCATAATGCTTTTAGTTCATTCAGTGTCCATTAGCCTGAGTCCACATGCCCACCACTTAGGTGAATAAGAACAAAGTTGAAACTATTTCCGAAGTGGAAGTCTTGGAGCCTAAATCGGTTTAAGACTTGTTCAAAATAGTCTGATGCATTCTAAGCACTTGCTTCTTGTTTTTGTTTTCTGGTTGGTAATATCAGTTACCTCAAGTGGATGTGATAATTGATTGAAAATGTTCTGCTCTTTTCTTCAAGGCAAATTTCGGGAAGAGTTTAAGACCGCATTTTCTTGTTATGATGGGAGGAGACATCCGAGCAAAGAACAACTCACCAGGAGGCAGACGAACACAGAAAGCCACAAGTCTTTGACTACACAAACCTGCCATTGCAACATTTCTAAAACTGTGGAGCACATGGTCCTTGCGAATGTACCTACAATGCAGCCCAGTGCTTGTACCACAGCCAACGCCTGGTGATATATGGACCATGCTTACTTTGTTTATCGCAGCACAGATCATGATGCTACTGTGAATGTCACAACAAAACCCAAGGGTGCGTGGCAAGAGGTGACAATTATCTTTGGACCTGTAAATCACTGGTCCAAAGATAACAGGGAGCAGAACAATTGGTGAAGCGTTTAGTGCAATGCTGATACAGCGCCAGCGATCAGGACCAGGGTTTGAAACCCGCGCTGTCTGTAAGGAATTTGTATGTTCACCCTGTGTCTGCGTGGGTTTTCACTGTTTCTCCCACCATTTAAAATGTCGTACTGGGGGGTTGTAGATGAATTGGATGGCATGGGCACATGGGCCAAAATGGCCTGTTTCCATGCTGTATGTCTAAATTTTAAAAAATAATTAAAAACATAATTAAAGCTTCAAAAGATGCTTCTCCACCAGGCTTCTCATGTGAACACCACAGCACAGAACAGGCCCTTCGGCCCTCAAAGTTATGCTGTACCATATATTCCTTTAAAAAAATGATTTGATGAAAGAACTATTGGAGAATGCGCAACATGGGTGGGTGTGGGAAGGGAGGGGAAGGGGTAGGTGGGTGGGTGGGGGAGAGTAGTGGAGGGTGGAAAGGGTGAGGGAAGGATGTAGGAGGCTGGGTGGAGGGTACGGGAGGGTGGCAGTGGGTGAGGGATTGTGGGGCAGGGTTGAGGAGGGTGAATCAATTCTTTGTGATCATTTGCGACAAAATGAGTGTAGCTGTTAACACAGCGTTGATGCAGCTCCAGTGATCAAGACTGAGGTGCGAATCCCACACTGTCTGTTAGGAGTTGGTATGTTCTCCTCGTGTCTGTGTGGATTTTCCCCAGGGGCTCTGGTTTCCTTTCATCGTTTGAAACATACCAAGGATTGAGGGTGAATTGGGTAGCATGGGCTCATGGGCTGAAATGGCCTGTTTCTGTGCTGTATATTTAAATTTAGAAACTGCACTTAGATTACAGTTACAAATACCTCTTTTGATGAGATGCAAAATCTGAAAGTTATGATTGAACCTGTTTCCGGCAGTAATATCATCACTCACCACTCTTACAACCATCGAATAATGCAGTAATAAAACAGCCTCTTCAGCCCATCTAGTCCAAGCTGAACTCTTTTCCACCTTCACACAGACCACAGCCATCCATACCTTTCACGTCCCATCCGCGCATCTCTCCAAGGTTCCCTTATTGAACCTGCATCCACCACCTCCAATGGCAACTCACTCCACACTCTCACTGCTCTCTGTGTGAAGATGTTTCCCCTTAAACATTTCACCTTTCACCCTAACCCATGTCCTCTAATTCAGCCATGGCCCCTCTTCTACTTCTGCTCAAAGATAATGATCCCCCTTCCCTGTGAGGTAGTTGGTTTCTTCCAAACTTCTCTCCCACCAATGACATAAGAAATATTAAAAAATGTTTGTGGCCCCCCCCCAGGGGTCCAAACAGCCCCCATTGAGAATGACTGGTTTAGTTCTTGGCTCACCCAACCTCAGTGGAGGAGCCTGCTTGCATTTACCCTATTATACCCCTCATCACTTTGAACACTTCTTAGTGACCTTGGTTCCACAAATTCGTTCAAAACAGAAACAGGTCTTTCGTTGTCCGCCACTCACTCACGTACACCACTTCTATGTTGAACCCATTTCAACATTAGCCCCATTCTATTCTCCCAGATCCCACCATTCATCCACATATACAACGATTTAAATGGTCCATTCAAACTACAGACCTGCACATCCTTAGGATGTGAGAGGAAACTAACACTGGGTGGCACGGTTAGTGTAGTGGCTAGCGCTATTACAGTGCCAGCAATCAGGACTGGGGTTTGAATCCTATGCTGTCTGTAAGGAGTTTGCACGTTCTCCCCTTGTCTACGTGTGGTTTCCCCGGAGGCTCCGGTTTCCTCCCGCCCTTCAAAAATGTACTGGGGGTTGTACATCAATTGGGTATAATTGGACGGCAAGGGGTCATGGGCCGAAATGGCCTGTTACTGTGCTGTATGTCTATGAAAGAGGAACTGCCAAAGTTGATTGGAAAGGCACACCCCAGCAGGGAGGAGGCAGAGCAACAATGGCCTGGAGTTCCTGTATGAAATAAGCCAAGTGCAGCACAGGTATATTCCAGAAAAGAAGAAACATTTGAATGGATAAAAGGCACAACTGTAGCTGGCAAGAGAAGTCAAAGCCAAAATAAAGGCAAGAGAAAGGGCAGACAAGGAAGCAAAAATTAGTGAGAAGAGAGAGGGCTGGGAAGCTTTTAAAAACTTTCAGAAGGCAATTAAGAAAGTTATAAGAAACAAATCTGCATGGGTTTTCCCCAGGGGCTCCGGTTTCCTCCCACCATTCAAAATGTACAAGGGATTGTAGGACAATTGGGTGTAATTGGGCCACACAGGGTCATGAGCCAAAAGTCAAACAAATAAATTTAGGTATACAGCACAGTTACAGGGCATTTCAAATTTTAAATATGTCTAAATTTAAAATTATGAACTTTAAAAGGAAGCTATCAAATAACATCAAAAAAGGATATTAAAATTCTTTATTAAAGCATATTAAGATTTAAAAAATGAGACAAGAGTTGATCTGGGATCGATCAAAAATGACTTGAGAGAAATTATGAGAGACAAGGTGGTCGAAGAACTGAACTGAATGAGTATTTTCCATCAGTCTTCACCATGGAAGATATTAGCAATATACCAGAATTCAAATGGTGTCAGTGAAGAGAAATGAAAGTAATCATGATTTCCAGAAAGGTGATTACTTGGTGTAAGGGTCGATAACTCTCCCTGAACAGATGGAAACCACCCTCGAGTTCTGAAAGAAGTGGCTATTGAGGAGGCATTAGTAATGATCTTCCAATAATCAATAGATTCTGGCATGGTTCTGGAGGACTGGAAAATTACAAAGGAAGGGAGGCAGCAGAAGGAAATTATAAACCTGTTACCCTAACGTCGGTGGTTGGGAAATTGTTCCAGTTAATTGTCAAGGATGAGGTCACGGAGAACCTGGAGGAGCATGACTTTGAGAGGCCAAAGTCAACATCTTAAGGGAAAATTGTGCCTGACAAACCCACTGTAATTTTTTGAGGCAACCACAAGCAGGCTGGACAAAGGACATGCAGTGGATGTTGTATACAGGTTATAGCCAGATTTACGAATGCTTGAATTATAACAAAGTCGCTTTTATGAAGAAAGCCGTGTTCGGAATAGGATGGAAGAACAGAGGTGCTTCATAAGGCACTAGTGCAGCCTCAATTAGAGTATGGAATAAAGTTTTGAGCTCCTTATCTGCAAAGGAGATTCACAAGAATGATTCCTAGAATCAAGGGATTAGCATTTGAGGAACTTTGACTGCTCTTGGTCTGTACTCATTGGAGTTCAGATGAATGAGGGGGGTCCTCATAGAAACATCTCGAACGTTGAAGATCAAGATGTGGCCAAGTTGTTTCCCAAGGTAGTTGAGTCCAGACAAGAGGGCATAACTTCAGGACTGAAGAGCACCTATTTAAAACAGAGATACAGAGGAAATCTTTTAGTCAGAGAGTGGTGAACCTCTGGCATTTGCTACCATGAGCAGCTGTGGAGGCCAATATGGGTGCATTTAAGGCAGAGATTGATAGGTATCTGAAGAGTCAGGGTATCAAGGGTTATGGGGAGGTTGCAGGGGAGTGAGGCTGAGTGAGAGAGATGGATCAGCTAGTCTCAGACTGGTGAAATGGACTCGATAGGCCAAGTCACCTACTTTTGCTTCTCTATCAGAAGCAGAATCAGGTTTCATGTCATGAACATGTCATGAAACTTGTTGATTTACAGCAGCGGAATTGTGAAGTTCAAGGTGTAAAATTACAATTCTGTAAACACAAGATTTTAAAACAATAATGACTCGTGCCAAAAGGAAGTGAGGTAGTCACCATAGGTTCATTGTTCATTCAAAAATCTGATGGTGTCGGGAAAAAAGGTGTTTTTGTAAATACAAGTGCGTGTCTTCAGGCTTCTGTACCTCCTTCCTGATGGGAGTAATGAGAAGAGGGCCTGGCCTGGATGATGAGGGTCCTTGATGGTAGAGGCTGCTCTCTTGAGGTACTGCCTCTTGCAGATGTCCTTAATGAAGTGAAGGTGCTGTCCGAGTTTACAACCCTCTGTAACCTGTTACTGTCCTGTGCATTGGTGCCTACATACCAGAAGGTGATGCAACCAGTCCGATTGCTCTCCACAGGGCACCTGTAGAAATTTGCATGTGTCCTTGGTAGCATTGAAAATTTCCTCGAGACCTGACGAAGGCTCGTGAACCTTCTTCATGACAGCATCGACTTGGTGGCTCCAGGATTGGTCTTCAGAGATATTGTCTCAGGAATTTAGAGTTTCTTACCCTCTCCACTCCTGACCACTCGATGATGACTGGTTTGTGTTCTCCTGGCTTCCCCTTCCTGAAGCCCACAATCAATTCCTTGGGTTTGCTAAAGTTGAGTGTATGGTTGTTCTTGTGACATCACTCAACCAGCTGATCTATTTCCCTCCTGTACATTTCCTCATTGGTGTCTGTGATTCTGCAGATAACCATGGTGACATTGGCAAAGTTGCTGATGACATTTGAGTTGTGACTTGCCACAGAGCACTGGGTATGGAGGGAGTAGAGCAGTGGGCTAAGCACATATCCTCGAGGTGTGCCTGTGCTTTAAAAAAAAATCCTACTAAGTGAATACTCCATTTCAGCTAAAGGCATAATTCAACTCTTTTCCCAATTAATTTTATATCCCGATACTTCACTGTACTGCTCCAATCTATCATGCAGATTTCCCAAAGACATCAAAGGTTGTATTGAATATATCAAAACATCATCTGCAAACAAATTTATTTTATACTCATCTGCTTTCACCTTAATACCCTTAATATTACCATCTTATCTAATCATCTGAACCAATGCAAATAGAGCTGGAGACAAAGGACAGCCTTGCCTAGTGTAACAAGCCCAAAGGACTCCAAAATCCAGCAGCAATAGATTTTCATCAAGACAAATGGTTACTTAAACAAAAGTTGCTTTTAATTATCTTTAAACATGAAAATAGAAACAAATTTTAACGTATATTATTATTAACTTACTTAACCTAACAACCCCCTTCTAATTCTAAGTGCATGTGTGTATAATGTGTGGTAAGTTTATAAAAATTCTTTGGTTTACAGTCTAATCTCACTTCTTGTTCTTCCAAATTAACTGGTTGCAGGCAATTTAACATGTATAAAGTTCACCGGGCTTTGGCGCTCAAAAGGTAAATGGTTACCGCTCAGGAAGGTTCTTGTCAATTATGGAGAGAGATGTGTTGTTTCAGGACATCCACAACTGAGGTACTTCCATTGGTCACTTCAATGTCTTGCTGATGAAACTTGCCCCCTTCAGGGTTCTCCAGATGATAACCTCTTTCAGGTTACCACAAAATTCCTTTCTGTTTTTCTTATTCCAAGTGAAACATTTTCCACTCTGGAGCTTCTATTTCAGTTCCAGCAAGCTTCTGCTTTTTCTCTCTCTCTCTCTCTCTCCCACACACACACTCTGACCCTCAGTCAGAGACTGTTTTCTCCCTCTGCTTGCAAAAACCACCTGGCCTTCTCTATCAAACAATAGGAGTCAGTCTTCTGGTTCATCTGTTTTTAGGTTAAAAAAAAGGAGCCCATCAGTGACTTCTCTGAGCACTCTTGTGACAAGCCATCATGTGTCTGCTGTTGCTTTAATGACAATAGTCCATTCTTCCATAACGTCAGTTCAATTAACACCTACTTATGAAGTCTCCATTGGCACTCTTCACGGTTTCTGCAAAGTCGCTGACTGTGGACACGAAATTTCCAGTATTTTCAAATAAGATCTGTTTTAAAGTGTTTGTATGTAACCTACTCTAACTTTTCCCAATTTATCTCCCAAAAATATTTCTATATATTCTGTCACACTAGTCGATCTAAATAACATAAAAGGTGAAGATACCTGTCCATTTGTCACAACACTGGCTGTAGGATTTTTATATAAAGCTTTAATCCAACCAGTAAAAGGAGGCCCAAAATTAAACTTCTCCAAAACTTTAAACAAAATCTCCACTCCACTCTATCGAAGGCCTTTTCTGCATTGAGCAATTACCACATCAGATCGCTCATGAGAAATATTAATGTAAGAAATCAACTTTACAATATTATCTGCTGAGTATCGATTTTTAATAAAACCGGCCTGATCTACATGAATTAATCTGGTAAATATTTAGCTAATCTATTAGCCAGAACCTTGGCAACAATTTCATAATCTACATTCAATTATGAAATAGGTCTATAAGATCCTGCTTTTCGTGGATCTCTACCCTTCTTGAGAATAACCGTAATAGTTGCTTTAGAAAATGAATCCAGAAAAGAACCTGTCTCTGTCGCCTGTTTCAATACATCCATCAATAAAGGGATTAATAAATCCTGAAATTTTTTATAAAATTCAGAAGTAAAACCATCATCCCCTGGAGACTTCTCAGTAGGCAATAAAAGAAGTGTTTAAATTCTTAACATCCATATCCTTCAAAGACAAAATCAGACAAAAAATTATCAATTTTCGCTTCATCTTTCAATACTTCAGAAGTATGCAATTTCTCATAAAATGTACGAAACATCATTAATTTCCTGAGGTTTAAATGTAATCATTAAATCATGGCTTGACCAGGAAGTGATTTATTTCTTATTGCTCGATGGGCCTTAACCAATTCAAGACCATTTGGAAAATATATGCTGTACACAAAACCTCTGGAATCCACTTGTGAAAAAACTTAACCAGGTCCGAACCTTCAAAATCTTCCGGAAGACTAACAATTTTGACATAATTTCTCCGACTTTGATTTTCCAAACCATCAATCTTCTTTAACAAGTAATTTTTCTGAATTTCCCAACAAATAAATGAATCCTCCATCTGTCCCATCTTTACATTGGCCCACATCATCTTTACAATCAATAAATGCTTCTTCAATTTTATTAAATTTATCCTGAACCTTATCCACTGCTTTCAAATAGCTTGCCACATCTATTTTAACAGAAGATATTTCTCCCTTCGTTTCAGCAAACTGTTCCTTCATAACTGAAAATCCTTGACTCATTTGTTCAACCAGGTTCTCCATTTGTTTAGACAAATCAATAGATAAATTTGGATCTGAATGGTGAAGATCAGACTTTAAAGTCTGCCTCACCTCAGGCCTACCCTTAAATATGACTGTGTCCTCCTCCTCCTCCATAGGTTGTTCTTCCTCCTCTTCCAATCCAAGAATGTCCTCTTCCTCCTCCATCGATACGGAGGTCGTCTCAATCCGACTATGGGTATGGACTCCCTCTCCTATCAGTCCAGGATTGCTGGACCAAGGGAGGTCATGTCCCCCTGCAGCCTGGGCTGTTTCAGGTGTAACACACGTGCAAAAAGTCCTTACACTGAAGGAGGTCGACGTCGAGCACTGGTGCCAAGCACAAAGTCAGCTCCGTTGTGGTGTGCCCCTTACCGGAGGACTGGCGTTGCAGTCAGGGCTGAGAGGAAATAGAATCTGGAAGTTCCATTTGCATGGTAGACCGAGATTCTTCAGTAATTATTAACTGTTTAATAGCCGTTTTCTTTACTGGTTTCTTTACTTTTCCTCATGGTTGCTTGTAGAGTACAGTTAAAAAAATTTTTAAAAAATCTTTGAGATGGGTTTTGCGTAGTTCTGCTAGGGGGAAGTATCTTCCCTCGTCTTCTCCCTATGCCACTCTCCCTGAGGTATGCCTGTGTTAATTGTCAGTGAGGAGGAGATGTTGTTACCGATCCACACTGATTGCAGTCTTCCAATGAGGAAGTCAAGGATCCAGCTGCGGAGGGAAGTGCAGCGACCCAGGTTTTGGAGCTTGCTGACCAGTACTGAGGTGATGATGCTGTTGAAAGCTGAGCTACAATTGATGAAAAGCAGCTTGATATAGGGATTGGTGCTGTCCGGGTGATCTAGGACTGAGTGGAGAGCCAGTGATATTGCATCTGTGTGGAACAGTTGCAGTGGTTCCATGTCTTCACTTAGATATGAGTTAATTCTGTCCATGTTCAACCTCTCGAAGCATTACATTACAACTGATGTGAGTGCCACTGAGCGATAGTCATTGAGGTAGTTCATTCTGCACCCCATGGGCATCGGTATGATTGATGCCCTTTTGAAGCAGGTGGGAACTTCTGACGGCAGCAATGATAGATTGAAAATGTTCAGGACCACTCCAGCTAGTTGATTAGCCCAGATGTTCAGTAACCTGCCAAGTACACTCTCTTCCCCATCTTGAAAGATGTTCCGATGTTGGCCTCTGAGACAGATATCACAGGATCGCCAGCTTCTGAAGGGATTGTCACTGGTTCAGTTGAACACTCCTTTTCAAAGTGAGTCTGAAAGTTCAGCCATTTAACATCACAGCCATTTATGATGCTAGGTTTCACCTTGTAGGGTGTAATGACCTACAAACCCTGTCGTGTCTGGCCTGCATCTGACTCTGTTTCTAACATCTCTCGGAATTGCTTTTTTGCTGTTCTTCCTATAGAGATCTATATCACTGGTCTTAAACGCCATCAATCTAGCCCTCGGCAGGCTGTGAATCCTTTGGTTCATCCACAGCTTTTGGTTGGGGTACTCATGGTATGTATGCATGGGCAAACCCTCTCCGCACAGATCTTGATGAAATCACTGAGGGCTGTGGCATATTCAAATCTGAAGATAAATACTTGAATATGGTCCAGTCCACCGATTCAAAACAGTCCTGCCATCTGGCTCCCTTCACCATACTTTTACCATTTTCCCCACTGGTACTGTTGTACTCAGTTTCTGCTTGTACACTGAGTGTAGACAACAGCCTGGCGATCAGACCTATGCTTTAGGGTCTGATGGTCCTATGGGCACTTTGACAGAGTATATAGAAATATTTTTGGGAGATAACTTGGGAAAGGTTTGTTAGAGTAGGTCACATGCAAACACTTTAAAACTGATCTTTTTTGAAATACTGAGATGTAGTGGCTTCTCATGCCTTTTTGCAAGAACTTTGAAGAGAGTTCACTGATGGGTTCTTGTTTACCCAAAAGCAACAAATGAAAGAGCTGGCTGGTGCCCTATTGTCTAAAGAAGACTTGCTGATGTAAGAGGGTCATGTAGTTTTGCAAGCAATGAGAGTCAAACAGGCTGTCTCAGTCTTAGAATGTGTGTGTGTGAGAGAGAGAGCCCAGTGTCAGCCAACTGAAATAGGAAAGGCTGACAAGAAGCTCCAGTATGGAAGATGGCCTAGACAGCCCTTGTTGGTTCATGCAAAAAAGGACTGGCTGTCTAATGTTTCACTTGGAATAAATGAAACAGAAAGGAACTCTGTGATGACCTGAAAGAAAGAGGTTATCATCTGGAGAACCCTGATGGGGCAAGTTTCATCAGCAAGATATTGAGGTGACTGAGGGAAGTAAATCAGTTGTGGATGTCGTGGAACAACAAATCTCTCTCTGAAAATCTACAAGAACCTTCCTGAATGGTAAGCATTTACATTTCAAACACCAAAGCCTGGTGAAGTTTATACATGTTAAATTCTGTGCACAGTATAAGAATTGCTTGCAACCAGTGAACTTGGAGGAATGAGAAGTGAGATTGGACTGTGAACCAAAGAACTTTTCTAAACGTATACACATATTACACACACGTGCGCTTAGAACCAGAAGAGGGTTAAGTTAGGTTAAGTAAGTTAATAATAGATAAGTTAAGGTTTGTTTCTATTTTCATGTTTAAAGATAATTAAAAGCAACTTTTGTTTAAGTAGCTATTTGTCTTGGTGAATATCAATTGCTGCTGGGTTTTGGGGTCCTTTGGGCTCATAACCGCACCAATTTTTTTACTTGCTGCAGCCACACACCTACTTGTAACAAACAACAATAGTATATGTTAAATCACTTCACAGAAAAGGATAATAAATATTAGGGATAGATAATAAATATTTCTAGTTACATGAGTGCAAAAGAAATTGTTTAGTGAACAAAATTGTGCAGATGATTTTTTTTGTGGTCACAGAGTAGTTTATGGCTAGGGTCGTAAGAGAATTTCAAAAGGCTAATAGCCATTGGAAAGAAACTGTTCTTGAACCTAGAGGAGTGGAACACAAAAGTCTGCAGAAGCTATGATTATGGTTAGAAACACAGAAATGAGGAACTCAGCAGATTTTGTAATGTCCATAGGAGGTAAAGATAATGTCTTGGGCCTGAGCTCTTCTTCAAGGTATGAGTAGAATCGTAGCATGGATTGCTCCACATAGCCAACAACAAGGCAGATATTGCCAGGGCCAATGCCATCCTGGATTAACCATTAAACAAACCAAGCACGTGCTTAGGGCCCCAAGGGAAGGGGGCACCACAAAGTTTTTTTCCAGTGCCAGATTTACCACAGTGCAGCTGAACTAGGGCCCCACAAAAAGGGGCCCCCACAATAAACGAAAAAAAAAATCATATGCAATGATTTAATATCATTGTGGGGTCTGGCCTGGGAGAAAACTGAATTTTTAATCTATTATTTCACATTCAGCACTTACTGAGTTAGACAATGGAAGGGTCGAGGGGGAACCATTGTTGGCCTGTGCTTTGGCCATCAGCTGGGCCTTAATCCAGCCCTGGGCCCATTATTCCATTGACTTTCAGAATGTGTGACGAGTCAAAGTTATTCTGGGTAGAGGTGTTGGTCTTCTATGCAAAGGCAGCAGTGAGGAGAGGTTGTGGCCAGGGTGATGGGGATCCTTCATGATGTTTGTTGCCTTCTTGAGGCAGCGCCTCACATGGATGTCTTCACTGGATGGGAGGTAGGAGCCCCTGATGGTCTAGGCTATGTTTACTATATTCTGCAGCCCTACATGGGGAAAAGAATGCAGTGCATATAAATGATCATCCTGATGCTTCTGCAAAACATCTGTGTCCCAGCTGGTTTATAGGTTCAAAGGTTCCTTTTATTGTCACATTAAAAAATGATGTACTTCAAATTTGCCTGCCATAAGGTAAACAAAGAGTCACCATGAGCATTGCCTGACGCTCATTACAATAGGAGAAAGAGAAGCAAAAGAGGGTTCCTTCAGAGATTCTGGATGTTCATCTGTTACCTCTTTATTTCACTGTGATTTAAAAAAAACAAAGGTATTAGGTTGCACAATATTTGGTCCAATTTCCATAAAAAAGGCAAATGTGGGAGATGTGCACATTAATATATGCATGAAAGATACCAGAGAAATGAGGTGAACTGGTTTCAAAAGTACCTGGTTCAAAGCAGGCAGGACTGGCAACAGAAAAGGGATAGAAATACACAAATTGGATTTTACATGCAAAATATGTGCAATTGGCTCCAAAATGTCACTTCACTTTCCACAAAATTATTTTTCATCCACCCTCTGTATCTTCCATCTGCCCATTAATTTCCTCTTGTCATTTAAAATTAATCAAATAGAATTAATGACTGTTCAAATTTTTCATAAGTTTAAAAATGAAAATGATATTAACATTTAAAATATTAATTTAAATCCAACCTGTTTATAAAGTGTCCACAGTGTCCAGAGTGCAGAGAAGATTTACTAGAACATTGCCCGGACTTCAGGAACTGAATAAAAACACATAGAAATGCTAGAGGAACTCAGCCACTCTCTCAGTGTCCATAGGATTTGACCAAGATATATTGCCAATGTTTTGGGCTGAGCCCTTCTTCAAGGGATAAGCAGAATTGAGTAACAGGGAAAGGTTAAAAAGGTATGGACTTTATTCCCTGGAGCATAGAAGAATGAGGGGAGGATTTGATATTTAAAATTATGAGGGGGATAGACAGAGTAAATGTAGGTGGGCTTTTCCCACTGAGCATAGGTGAGATACAAACCTGAGGGTGTGGGTTAAAGGTGAAAGGGGAAAAGTTTAGGGGGAACCTCTTCACATAGAGAGTGGTGGGGGTGTGGAATGAGCTGCCAGCTGAAATTGTGAATGTGAGCTCAAGCTCACTTAACAATTAAGATGTTTGGACGGGTACATGGATGCGAGAGGTATGGAGGACTGTGGACCGGATGCAAGTCAGTGGGACTAGAATTAAAAATATGGTTTGGTGCAGACTGGAAAGGCCGAAGGGGCCTGTTTCTATGCTGTAATGTTCTATGGTAGCTGGTTCTAGTACTAATTCTTCAGTGCTGTTGCAGACCCTTCAACCAGAGCACCTACGGCATCATTCATTCAGGTGTCTTGCTGTTCAGCATAGGCGATCAAGTCTTTCCATCTGACACGATCTCTGACCCTCCCAATTGTAGTTGTTGCCTCCCCTGTTCTCCTTCGCTGAACGCTCCATCTTTGAGCTGAGAACATCATCGATATTGTGTTCATGATTATTCAAGGGAAAAATACTGAAGTGGTTTCCCATTGCTTTGGTGTCGATGAAAAAGGAGGAATAAGGCACTCCTTTCATCCAACAGCCTACAGGTCACGCTTGGGCAAGATGTCTTACCTGTTTAGCCTCCCAATCAGGGTCACGAGAACCCAGGGTTTGCAAATGGTGGATGGTTTCTACAAGCGGATTCTACAAATTGGAATTTATGGTTGCAAAACTAGAAATGCTGTGCAGATGGATCTGCTGACCAATGGGCAGGGTTATCTGTCGAATATGGACACTGCATCTCATGGCATTGGGATTTCTTAAAGTGGAATGTGAGTTTAAAAAAAAGTTTCCCACCCCTGTTGCAGTATCTGTGTCTGTCGTAGAGCTCGTCGAAAGAATCAAAGACTTATTGATCCAAACCAAGGCTTTTATTAGCAAAAGACAGGAGCTCTTCACAGGTGGCCGACCAGTCCAGAATGATCCGACCTGGCTAGGGACACAACCCTTTAAGGCCCAGACAGTAGGCGTGGCTTAGCTCTCAGCCAATCGCTGTAAGCACAGTCTAGATACTGTAACTATATACACTATATACATTGGTGATAGATCTGTACTATCACAGTCGTGCCCTGACTTCTTTTGCCTGTTTGATGGGTATGTTCCCATCCTGTATAACTCACCCACTCCGTGCGTGAAGCATAGTTTGTTGGGGGGGTTGCGGGAAGGTGGGGGGAGGCACTCAGTCACTTCCAATTAGTGTGTCACTGTTAACCCGAGCAGGCAGAGAACAGCTTCCCTGCTAGCTGCAGTTTGAAGAGTGGGCAGCAGAGAGCAGGCTTTACCATCATCTCACTTCACCACTCATGGAATCACTATCCAGGAATCATGCAATCTTCCCAGACCTTCTCCTGCCCAGAGCTGTGTGGAGTGCTACACCAACATCATGACTGAAGAATTACTGGTGCCCCAAGAAGTCTTTGGGATAAATGATGTCTAATGAAGTCTTCTAAATTAATCAGTACAGCACTTGGAACATAAATGTTTAAAATTTAGACATGCAGCATGGTAACAGGCCATTTCAGTCCACGTCTATGCCACCCAATTTACACCCAATTATTCCACACCCCCGGTGTATTTTGAACACTGGGAGGACCACAGAGCCCATGCAGACACGGGGAGAACATATTGACATATCAACACCTTACAGACAGCGTCGAGTATAATTGCTACCAGGAAATGGTTAAATTGCACATTGATTTTTTTTTAGATGGCAGACACTTGACTTATTCACGATCAAGATACCATTATTGTCATGTACTAATACACAAAATGTCATAACACACAAAATGGTCAACCTTTCCCTGCCGAAAAGGCTCACAAAGAGCCTGGTGCCCCCAACAATAGGAGAAAGAGAAGCAAAAGAGAGCCCATCCGAGACAGCGTGGCTTCAACTCCAGAGCGGCGACAGCCTCCTGTCCGTTCCAGCGGAGAGTCTGAGCTTTTAGAGGCTTCTTTGGGACTCTAGCAATTCTACAGCCATGGTGTTGATGTAGTGCACCACACAGGGGTGGAGGCAGAGATTCTGTGAGTTGGCAGGAGAAGGTCTGGGAAGATTCTGAAGACGGCACGTTTTGTGTAGCAGTTAATGCAATGTCTTTACTGCGCCAGAGATTTGGACCGGGGTTCATATCCCGCGCTGTCTGTAAGGAGTTTGTATGTTCTTCCTGTGTCTGCATGGATTTTTCCCAAGGGCTCTGATTTCCTCCCATCATTTGAAACGTACCAGGAGTGTAAGTTAGATGGTGTGGACTCATGGGCCGAAATGGCCTAACAATGTAAATTCCATGGCCCCGTGACACAGCGAGTAGAACCACTGGTTCCAGACTTCATGGATCTGGGCTTAATCCTGCCTGGGTGGAGATTCTCCATGATACATGTATTGCAGTGCATTGGGTACACTTGATGTATATGGGTGGGACCTTGTGTAGCCAAAGATCTTATACAACCACTGACGCAGCTTGTTCTTAGACTTCCACAAAGCCTTTGATAAGGTCCCACACAGGAGGCTAGTTTGCAAAGTCAAGGAGCATGGTATCAGGAGTAGGCTGCTGTCATGGATAGATAGTTGACTAAGAAATAGGAAACAAAGGTATGGGATAAATGGGTCATTTTCTGGATGGTAGAATGTGACGAGAGGGGTCCCGCAGGGGTCAGTGTTGGGCCCTCAATTGTTTATCATTTATGTAAATGGTTTGGATGAGGTGATAAATAACTACATATGCAAATTCACAGATGACAAAACTGGGTGAGAGTGTGAAGTGGGAGGAGGATGTCAGGAAATTTCTGGGGGACTTAGACAGGTTAGGGGAGTGGGCGTAGAAATGGCAGATGAAGTTTAATGTGAGTAAATGCGAGGTTGTCCATTTTGGAGACAGAAACAAGAGAGCAGAATATTATTTAAATGGAGTTAAGCTAGGGAGTGGGGTAATGCAAAGTGATCTGGGCGAACTTGTTCACCAGTCATTGAAAACTAGCATGCAGGCTCAGCAAGCGGTAAAGAAGGCGAATGGTATGTTGACTTTCATAAAGAGGGGATTGGAGTATAGGAGTAGAGAAGCCCTCTTGCAGTTGTACAAGGCCCAGGTGAGACCTCACCTGGAGTATTGCGTCCAGGTCTGATTCCCATATTTAAAAAAGGACATACTGGCTATGGAAGAAGAGCAGTGCAGATTTACAAGGTTAGTTCCCGGGATGACAGGATTGTCATACACGGATAAGTTAGAAAGACTGGGATTATATGCGATGGAGTTTAGAAGGATGAGGGGAGACACGATTGAGGTATTTAGGATTATCCAAGGGTTTGACAGGGTGAAATCAGAGTACATGTCCCCAATGATGGGAGAGACTAGGACTAGAGGGCATAGTTTAAGAAAGGCCATTTAAGACAGAAATTAGGAGAAATTAGAGTTGTGGATCTGTGGAATACATTGCCACAGAAGGTGGTGGGGGAAGATTCGCTGGATAGATTTAAGAGAGAGTTGGATAAGGCTCTTATGGGCAGGGAAGTTAAAGGTTATGGGGATAAGGCTAGGATTAGTTATTGAAAAAGAAAGATCAACCATGATCTGATAAATGGTGGTGCTGGCTCGACGGGCCAATTGGCCTACTCCAGCACCTATTGTCTATTGTCTATTGCCTATTGGCTATTGTCTATTGTAATACATAGCATCACTTGTTAAATGGGTGTGTTGTACAAGTGTGATAGAGGCAGCTGTGCCACAACATCAGCCTCACATTCAGGTTTGAAAGATGCCTCATTGACAGTAATGAGTGACAAGGTTAGCTTAGCGGTTAGTGCAATGCTATTTCAGTACCCGCCACCTGGGTTCAAATCTGGGAGTGTCTATAAGGAGTTTGCACCTTCTCCCCATGGATTTCCTCCGGTTTCCTCCCACATTCCAAAGACATGAGGTTAGTAGGTAAATTGGTTACCTGGGTGCAATTGGCCTGTTACTGTGCTGTGAACATTTTAAACAATTAAATTAAAACTTGGAATTTTTGCTTGCACAGACAACATACATTCCACCTTTCTGTTAAATTTAAATTTGGATGTACAACACGGTAACGGGTCGTTTCAGCCCACGAACCCGTGCCGTCCAATTACATCCAATTAACCTACAACCCCTGGGACATTTTGAAAGGTGGGAGGAGACCGGAGCCCCCCGGGGAAAACCCACACAGACACGGGGAGAACGTACACACTCCTTGTAGACAGTGTGGGATTGAACCCCAGACCCAATCGATGGGACTGTAACAGCATTGCGCTAACCGCTACATCAATCGTACTGCCCAATTAAGTTGTGAAGGAGATGGTGGGGGTTAAGGGACAAACACCAGGATGGCCAGAGGCTACTTTGTACAAAGTAGCTGGTAGCTGAAGGTTAGAGAAGCTCCCTGCAGTTGTCACAATGGAACAGATAAATCCAATTGTAAAGGGCATTACAATTAATATCTTCAATACTTGCCACTGAAGGACTCTGAGAGATGTGAAACCTGTCTGCCATAGGATCATCTCTCTTCTATTATCGATGAAGAATGTGGCAGAATGGCTGGGAATCTGAAAGCTACATCATTGAGACACTTCTGCTGGACCATTCCTTCCTACAGCCACTGAGGAGACATTTCTACAAAATGGTGACCAGTCTAACCTTATCCAAACAGATTTGTCAACAAAACATTGAAGAGGAGCTTGCTCTTGGAAAGGAAAGCATCAATTCTGAGAAATGGTGCAAGATGGCACAATTATGCTCAGAACTAAGATTATGTTAAGAACATTTCAAAGAGATTGGCTTTAATGAGCTGCTTAATCTGTTTTTATAGAGGAAGCACATTTAAAAGCTTGTGGTAATTCATTCCAGGAGATAAATATTATACCCTCATGAAGACTTTGCAAATGTGGTTTTCATTAAGGCGGTTCACAATTCAAAGTATATGGTTTCCTATCTGAATCGCTCTTGCCATTTTCACTCCAACCTCCAGGAGAGTGATGTCTGCTCCCTACCTGGTACATGCTGTCTGAAGCCATCTACCTGATATCTGCATTGGTTCCAGTGATGTGTCCCCTGGCACAGCAACAGGCCCTTCAGCCCAGCAAGTATGTGCTGACCATTAACCATTTACACAACTCTATTTTGTTCTCCCAACATTTCCACCGGCTCCCTCCAGATTCTGCCCACATCTGACTGAAGGACCAGTGACTACCCCACAGTACAATGCTGTGATCAGGACAACCTCCACGCTGTCTGTAAGGAGTTTCTACGTTCTCCATGTGTCTGCATGGGTTTTCCCTGTGGGGGCTATGGTTTCCTCCCACCATTCAAAAAGCATATGGGAGGTTATAGGTCAATTGGGTATAATTAGGCAGTACAGGCATGTGGGTTGGAAGGGCCTGTAACCAAGCTGCATGTCTAAATTTACATTATTTTAAGGAAAAACCTAAAGAATTGGGACAGGGCCTACATTTTAGGCCCATCCCATCCGGTTTTGACCTTACTTCAAGTAGATCACAATGGGAATCATTTCCAAGTGAAATCACACCAAATATAAATGTGAAATAGCCACGCTTGTGGACTATTCATATGTACATTTACTCTTTTCCTACATCAAATGCACACTGTGGTGCTACCAGTATGTGTACAGATGTATGCATGGGCTGACCAGCCCCCTGAACCTGTGACTCCTCCCTCCCAGATATCTCCATAAAGGCTGTTACACCCAAACCCCTCCCTCAGTTCCTGCCTTGGAACCGGGCTAGCAACATGCAAGCTGTGCTGACACTTTAAGGTGATTAAAGCCTATTAATCACGATTCTCTGTCTGATTGTGGTTGGTTGGTAGTACACATGCAAATCCATTGCTTACTTTTATTTCCCTCTAACTTTTCTTCCTTCTCTTCTCCAACCTTATGGTCTCTCCCTCAATCTACCTCTCCACCTCTTGTACCTTCTATCCAATACTTTATCACCTTTGGGCCTCTCTCCCAGCTTCTTTCCCCCTTCAAAAATGCGCCAGGATTGTAATTGGGCAGCCGAAAGTTCCTGTTACCATGCTGTATGTCTAAATTTAAAATATAAATTTTAAAATTTAAATTTCTATTTCAATTTAATTTAATTTATATATTTTATTACACCTTTTTATTTACCTTAATCTTGATAAAGAGTCTTGGCCTGAAACGTTGACTGACTATTTCTACCCATGGATACTGCCTAACCCTGAGTTCCTCCAGGAATTCATTTTTCACCCACAAATTACTATTATCTCAAGTCAAATCAAGTCACCTTTCTTTGTTGTTCATACTATGCCCACACGGTAAAGATGAGATAGCATTTCTCCAGGACCACTGAGCATATTTACATAAATATAGATTAGAATAGAAGTTCAACACATTTAAAATATTGAAATATTAAGATGTATGCAATGCAAGTCCACGGTACACTATCCACACATGTTCTGGGAATTCAGGAGCCTGATGGCTTGGGGGAAAAATCTGTTGCCCAATCTGGACATAATGGCCTGAGTGCTATGGTACCTCCTACTGAATGGCAGAAGGGAGAACAGTTTATGTGAGGGGTGTGTGGAGTCCTTTTCAATGTTTATTCCCTTTCACCTGCATCGAGTGTTGTAGATGGCCTTCATGGTAGGAAGAGAGCCCCAATGATCTTTTCTGCTGACTTCACTATCCTTTGCAGGGCCTTGCAGTCCGAGGTGGTACAGCTTCCAATCCAGGTGGCGATGCATTTACACAGGATACTCTCAATACATCCTCTGTAGAATGTAGTGAGGATAGAGTGTGGGAGATTAACTTTCCTCAGCCTTCGCAGGAAGTAGAGGTGCTGCTGGGCTTTCTTGGCTATGGAGATGGTGTTAAGGGACCAGGTGAGATTCTCCGCCAAGTGTACTCCAGATACTCTTGATGACCTCAATGGCAGACCTGTCAATGGTCAGCGGCACGTGATCCTCCCGGGCCCTCCTGTAGTTGACAACCATCTCTTGTTTTATTAACGTTCAGATACAGGTTGTTGGCTCTGCACAAGTCCGTTAGCGACTGCACCTTGTGTCTGTACACTAACATGTCGATCAGACTCATCACGGTTGTGTCATCGGCAAACTTGATGACGTGGTTTGAGCTGTGTTTAGCTGCACAGTCTCTGTCCCAGGATTGTGGTGGATTTTCCTCAGTAAAACTAGAATAATTTTGTGCCAGTTTTTATCCTCCTTCTTATCTGTTTAAAATTGCAAAGGGAAGTCCAACTCATTTGAATTGAATTGTTCATTGCCACATGAACCAGGATACAGTGAAATCTTTGTTTTGCATGCTCTGCAGGCAAGTCAACTTACACTTTAGTACAGCTGGTAATCCAATAATAAAACAAAAGTGCAGAGTGTAGTGTTACAGCGAGTTAAAGAATGCAGGGTATAGTGTTACAAGGACAAAGAGCAGGGTATAGCGAAAAGTACCATTGAAACAGTGCATCATCTTTTACCAATGACGGGTCTGCTTAAGAGTCTTAACAGCTGGAAAGAAACCGTCTTTGATTCTGGCAATTCGGGTTTTCAAGCTTGCGTATCTGCTTCCTGATGGATAACCTCGGAGGAGGTTCACAAGGATGATTCCACCAGTGAAAGGGTTATCAGGTGAAGCGTGCTTGATGGTTCTTGGCCTGTTCTTGTTGGTATTTAGGAGAATGAGAAGGGGTCCCATTTAAACATTTTGAATGTTGAAAGACACGGAGAGAGTAGAAGTAGAAAAGTTGTTTCCCATGGTGGGAGAGTCAAAGACAAGAGGCTATAACCTCTGGATTGAAGGGGGTCCACTTAGAACAGAGATGCAGAGAAATTCCTTTAGTCAGAGGGTAGTAAATCTGTGGAATTTGTTGCCACAAGCGGTGTGGAGGTCAAGTCACTGGGTACACTTAAGGCAGAGATTGACATGTTCTTGATTAGCAAGAGCATCTCAGGTTCTGGGGAGAAGGACAACAGTGGGCTGAATGGGAAGATGGATCAGCTCATGATTGAATGGTAGAGAAGACTTGATGGGCTGAATAACCTATTTCTCTTCCTGTGTTTTATGGTTCAAGCATTTTCTAAATTCCACATACTGTCATCAAATTAATAGGGTGTTTGTTCAAGGATGTGGTCTCACTCACAAGCTGCCTAATGAGCCAAACCAATTTCATTGATGGAGGTAAGGTGCGTCCCTGTCAGAAGGTTGGGGGACATCAGGGCAGGAGATAAAGGTAAGCCCATGAGTGGAGTACCTTCTCCCATAGAGTCTGTACAAACACAACATCCTATCTGGACCTCACTGATGACCAATGAACTCAAAGGTTCAACACTCTCACAAATATTATAGCTGAGATGGGTGGTGTTCTTGGAAGAGGTGCTCTATGGCATCCTTTTGCTTGGACTGCTCCCTGCATGGAGGTCAAGGTAATGCGAACTCTCATTGTCAGACCTATCCATGCTGATATCATGCAGAGGTTCCAACATGGAACATGGATTTCATTGAGGATTCACATACAGCATAGAAACAAGTTCTGCAACCCATCAAGCCATTGTTGAACTCATTTACACTTTCCACATTCTCATCAGCTGCCTGGCAAATTTCCATTCATCTTCTCTCCAATGGCCATCTAACCTATAGGAATTGTATCTCAAGTACTGGGATCCACCTCTTTCCCGTGAGCCATTGACTGCATGCAAATGCATTTAAGAGATGCTCCCAGGACAAAGTCTTCCATGTGAGATCATCCACGATGCCCCCTTCTTCAAAAATTGTGGCTTCTGATCCATTACTATCAATTCGGCCTTCACCTGAATATTTCCCACACATCTGCTCTTGTCCCCTCCAGCTCCAGATGCAACAAGGATTGCTCTTGTCCTCACCTACCACCCAACAGGTTATCCTCTGTAATTTCCACCATCTACATCACATCGCCATTCCACCGCCATGCACATCTTCCCCTCACTTCATCTTTCTGCCTTCCACAGGGACCGCTCCCTCCGTGATTCCCTTGCCCACTCATCCCTTCCCACCAATCGCCCCCTTAGTACCTACCCCTGTAGCTACAGAAAATGCTACCCTTGCGCCCACAATCCCTCCCTCCCCACATTCGGGCCTCTAAACATTTCACTTGTGAATCTGCAGGGGTCATCTACTGCATCTTGTGCTCCCATTGTGATCTTCTCTACATTGAAGAAACTGGACACAGACTGTGAGATGACTTGGTTGAGCACCTCGGCTCTGTCCACTGTAATGGCGAAGATCTCCAGTGACCACCCATTTCAATTCCCCACCACATTCCCATGCTGACATCTGCATCTAAATATTTTTGTAAAATTTTGACATACAGCACGGTGACTGGCCCTTCCAGGCCATGAGCCTGTGCCACCCATTTACTGCCAATTAACTTGCAATGCACATCCATTTTGAAGGGTAGGAGGAAACTGCAGCAGCCAGAGGAAACCTACGCAGAAACAGGGAGAATGTACAAGCACCTGACAGACAGCGCCGGATTTGAACCTGGGTCACAGACATTGTGATAGCATCGTGCATCCACGGTCTCATGCACTGCCCAACTGAGACCACCTGCTAACTGCAGGAACAATACCTCATCTTCTGTCAGGCATTACAGAGTTCTGTGTTGTGTATTGGGCTATGTGTTGTGTGGTTTTATGTTAAAAGGTGACAGTTTGCCTTAGAGAGCCAAGGTGAAGGTGGACTGCTGAGAGGGTGGGAGACGGACTGGGCATGTGCAAAAAATGATCTAAAAATTTCTGAACTTGCACGATAAAGAGGTTTTGAATTAAAGTTTGAAGGTGAATTTTTGTTATTAAAGTAATTGTTCATCTTTACCCCTATGTGATATGCTGCCTTTGTGGTTGTAATACCTCCACCCTGCCCCCATTCCCTCCCATCTCTCTCATACCCTATCCTTCTGTCTCCTTTCCTCCAAACTCCCCTCGCCTCATCCCTCTCGTTCCCTCTCCTTCAGTCTCCTTTCCTCCAGCTCCCCTCCCCTCATCCCTCTCTCTCCCTCTCCAGTCTCCTTTCCTCCAGCTCCCCTCCCCTCATCCCTCTCTCTCCCTCTCCAGTCTCCTTACCTCCAGTTCCCCTCCCCTCATTCCTCTCTCTCCCTCTCCTTCAGTCTCCTTTCCTCCAGCTCCCCTCCACTCATCCCTCTCTCACCCTCTCCTTCTGTCTCCTTTCCTCCAGCTCCCCTCCCCTCATCCCTCTCTCTCCCTCTCCTTCAGTCTCCTTTCCTCCCTCCCCTCCCCTCATCCCTCTCACTCCCTCTCCTTCAGTCTCCTTTCATCCAACTCCCCTCCCCTCATCCCTCTCACTCCCTCTCCTTCAGTCTCCTTTCATCCAACTCCCCTCCCCTCATCCCTCTCTCTCCCTCTCCTTCTGTCTCCTTTCCTCCAGCTCTCTTCCACTCATCTCTCTCTCCTTCAGTCTCCTTTCCTCCAACTCCCCTCCCCGCATCCCTCTCTCCTTCAGTCTCCTTTCCTCCAGTTCCTCTCCCCTCATCCCTCTCACTCCCTCTCCT
Source organism: Narcine bancroftii (assembly GCF_036971445.1). NCBI lineage: Eukaryota > Metazoa > Chordata > Chondrichthyes > Torpediniformes > Narcinidae > Narcine > Narcine bancroftii. Next base: position 124,538,103 of record NC_091474.1, read on the forward strand.
TTCCTCCAGCTCTCTTCCACTCATCTCTCTCTCTCTCCCTCTCCTTCAGTCTCCTTTCCTCCAGCTCCCCCATCCCTCTCTCATCTTCTCCTTCAGTCTCCTTTCTTCCAGCTCCCCTCCCCTCATCCCTCTCTCTCCTTCTGTCTCCTTTCCTCCTGCTCTTCATTCACAAAGCTACCCCCTTCCCCTTTCTTCCCTCTTACCCCTACTTTCTGGCACCTGCCTGCTTCTTGCTCAAACCTAGGTGAAGGGCTCAGGCCTGAAATGGTATCTATATAGCTTTTCCCCCTTTGGATGCTATGGGATCTGTCGTGTTTCTCCAGCTTTTTTAGGTATTTATATTCAAGAGAACGGATCTCTTTTTTTGTGGAGGGGATTATTTCCACCCTCTCAAAGAGCAGGTTATTGTAGATCAAGAAGATTTCTTTCTTGAGAATGCCATGATTTCCTGGAGGTGTTCATGTCCCAGCTGCTGTGTTAAGAAGAGCTAGGAATCGTGCATCAACCTGGACTATCATAGAACCCACCACGGTATAGCACAGGAATGGGCTCTTCAGCCCATAATGTTCATGCTGACCATGATACCAATTTAAAGTGCACTCTCTCATCCCTCCATTCTTTCCCTCTCTGTCTAAATGCCTCTTAAAGATATTTGTCTTTTATGGACACCGAAAGACCTGCTGACTTCTCCAGCATTTTAGTCTGTTTTTTTATGGTATTATTTCCACCATTGAAGTGGGTTCCTTGGTTTCCCCAAGTCCTTTCTACAAGTTTGAGCAAGCAGTGAGGGCCTAAGTGAGACAGGCAGCATGTATGGACGGAAATGATGAGTCAATGTGTTGTGTTGGGACCCTGTATTGAGACCCTGGACACTGCCTGACCTGCTGAGGTCCCCCTGCAGCTCATTATTGGCTCAAGACTCCAGCATCTGTAGTTTCTCAATTTCTCCTCAAGTTGTTTCTCTGCCACTCGACTTCACATGTAAGCATACCCAGATCTGTCTTTGCCTGGGATGAAAATATCATCGGGGGTTGACAGGTACATATGAAAACCTGAACCACAAAGACCACTCAAAGACCTACACATCCCAAGACCTTTCAAATCCTGCATGAATCTGATGTGGGGTGGGGGGGGTGGGGGGGAAGAGAGATGGCAGCACGACGCAGGTGGGTGTGGGGGGAGAGACGACAGCGCAACTCGGGTGGCGAAGGGGAGAGAGATGGCAGCACGACTGGAAGGGGTGGATATGGCAGCTTAAATCTGGGGCAACTGGCTTTTGTTCTGAAATCCGGAAAAATCTGAAATTCAGAACACACTGTCCTCTCAAGGGTTCCAGATAAAGGATTGTGTACCAGTACCTTGTACAGTTGCAGCATGGTCTCCCTGCTCTTGAATTCAATTCCTGTAGTGATGAAGGTCAACATTCCATTTGCCTTATTAATAACTTGTTGCACCTGCCACCCAAAATTTGGCGATTCACGCACAAGCACTCCCAAGTCCTCCTGCACTACAGCATGCTGCAGTCTTTCACCATTTAAATAATAATCTGCTCTTCTATTTTTCCTCCCAAAGTGGATGGCCTCGCATTTATTAATGTTGTACTCCATCTGTCAGACCTTTGCCCATTCACCTAATTTAACTATATCCTTCTGCAGCCTCTCCACATCCTTTTCCACTCAATTTAGTATCATCTGCAAACTTGGCTATACTACACTCTGTCCCGCAAACCCCCCCCGCATCTAGCAATAGCCCCCTCCCCACTGAGCAAGTTTATGAGCATCCCACTCTGCCCCCCATACGCTAATGCCTCCCTCCAACATTCGTTCTGGCACCAACTCTAGCCGGACAGTATATCACAAGGTTGCAGACTCCTGTAATGAGTTGAACATCCACCATTGAGAAGGAGAAGCAGAGAAGATGAACCTGCAGGATGATGAACACAGCGACAGACCAGCAAGGGGCTCAGTGGCTGAGGGATCCACACACATTGCGGATAACCTACAGGCGGGGGACCCACATGGGCTGTGGGCTGCTGGAGACTGGCTCATGGGAACCAGGTTTCAGAGCTGGGATTCAAAAGGGTGCTGAAGGCAAGAAGGGCTCCTGAAAGGCCTCGGGTGCTGAAGGCTCCCTGATCAGATCATGTTGGAGGTTGGGATCTGGAGCTTAGGTTGCTGATGGATCAAACAGGAATCTGTGCAGCTGAAGAGGCCGTGGGAACACTGAAGTTGAATCCACAGACCCTCAGTGACTCTGAAGGGACTCTCTTCTGCTTCTTTTTCTCTTATTGTTAGGGATGCCGGGCAATGCTCATGGTGGCTCTTTGTCTGCCTTATACCTGGACAACAAAGATGCATACATCAAGATGCTCTTTATTCGACTACAGATTGATATTTTACACCCTCATCCCGTCAAAACTGATCAGCCAACTCCAAGACCAGGGAGTTAACACCCCATTATGTAAATGAATTATGGATTTCCTCGCCTCCAGACCATAATCAATGAGGATTGGTAAGAACATCTCCTTCACAATCTCCATCAGTATTGGAGCACCACAGGGCTGAGTTCTTGGCCCTCTGGTCTATTCACTTTACACCTACGACTGTGGGGCTCAGTACGACTATTAGCAGCAGCTACAGATTCACTGATGATACCACAGCAGTGGGTTGTATAAACAGTGACAATGAATCAGCCTACAGGAGGGAGATTGAAAACTCGGCCAAATGATGCACCCACAACAATCCTCCACTCAATGTTACCATAATGAAAACTCGGCCGAATGATGCACCCACAACAATCCTCCACTCAATGTCACCATAATGAAAACTCGGCCGAATGATGCACCCACAACAATCCTCCACTCAATGTCACCATAATGAAAACTCGGCCGAATGATGCACCCACAACAATCCTCCACTCAATGTCACCATAATGAAAACTCGGCCGAATGATGCACCCACAACAATCCTCCACTCAATGTCACCATAATGAAAACTCGGCCGAATGATGCACCCACAACAATCCTCCACTCAATGTCACCATAATGAAAACTCGGCCGAATGATGCACCCACAACAATCCTCCACTCAATGTCACCATAATGAAAACTCGGCCGAATGATGCACCCACAACAATCCTCCACTCAATGTCACCATAATGAAAACTCGGCCGAATGATGCACCCACAACAATCCTCCACTCAATGTCACCATAATGAAAACTCGGCCGAATGATGCACCCACAACAATCCTCCACTCAATGTCACCATAATGAAAACTCGGCCGAATGATGCACCCACAACAATCCTCCACTCAATGTCACCATAATGAAAACTCGGCCGAATGATGCACCCACAACAATCCTCCACTCAATGTCACCATAATGAAAACTCGGCCGAATGATGCACCCACAACAATCCTCCACTCAATGTCACCATAATGAAAACTCGGCCGAATGATGCACCCACAACAATCCTCCACTCAATGTCACCATAATGAAAACTCGGCCGAATGATGCACCCACAACAATCCTCCACTCAATGTCACCATAATGAAAACTCGGCCGAATGATGCACCCACAACAATCCTCCACTCAATGTCACCATAATGAAAACTCGGCCGAATGATGCACCCACAACAATCCTCCACTCAATGTCACCATAATGAAAACTCGGCCGAATGATGCACCCACAACAATCCTCCACTCAATGTCACCATAATGAAAACTCGGCCGAATGATGCACCCACAACAATCCTCCACTCAATGTCACCATAATGAAAACTCGGCCGAATGATGCACCCACAACAATCCTCCACTCAATGTCACCATAATGAAAACTCGGCCGAATGATGCACCCACAACAATCCTCCACTCAATGTCACCATAATGAAAACTCGGCCGAATGATGCACCCACAACAATCCTCCACTCAATGTCACCATAATGAAAACTCGGCCGAATGATGCACCCACAACAATCCTCCACTCAATGTCACCATAATGAAAACTCGGCCGAATGATGCACCCACAACAATCCTCCACTCAATGTCACCATAATGAAAACTCGGCCGAATGATGCACCCACAACAATCCTCCACTCAATGTCACCATAATGAAAACTCGGCCGAATGATGCACCCACAACAATCCTCCACTCAATGTCACCATAATGAAAACTCGGCCGAATGATGCACCCACAACAATCCTCCACTCAATGTCACCATAATGAAAACTCGGCCGAATGATGCACCCACAACAATCCTCCACTCAATGTCACCATAATGAAAACTCGGCCGAATGATGCACCCACAACAATCCTCCACTCAATGTCACCATAATGAAAACTCGGCCGAATGATGCACCCACAACAATCCTCCACTCAATGTCACCATAATGAAAACTCGGCCGAATGATGCACCCACAACAATCCTCCACTCAATGTCACCATAATGAAAACTCGGCCGAATGATGCACCCACAACAATCCTCCACTCAATGTCACCATAATGAAAACTCGGCCGAATGATGCACCCACAACAATCCTCCACTCAATGTCACCATAATGAAAACTCGGCCGAATGATGCACCCACAACAATCCTCCACTCAATGTCACCATAATGAAAACTCGGCCGAATGATGCACCCACAACAATCCTCCACTCAATGTCACCATAATGAAAACTCGGCCGAATGATGCACCCACAACAATCCTCCACTCAATGTCACCATAATGAAAACTCGGCCGAATGATGCACCCACAACAATCCTCCACTCAATGTCACCATAATGAAAACTCGGCCGAATGATGCACCCACAACAATCCTCCACTCAATGTCACCATAATGAAAACTCGGCCGAATGATGCACCCACAACAATCCTCCACTCAATGTCACCATAATGAAAACTCGGCCGAATGATGCACCCACAACAATCCTCCACTCAATGTCACCATAATGAAAACTCGGCCGAATGATGCACCCACAACAATCCTCCACTCAATGTCACCATAATGAAAACTCGGCCGAATGATGCACCCACAACAATCCTCCACTCAATGTCACCATAATGAAAACTCGGCCGAATGATGCACCCACAACAATCCTCCACTCAATGTCACCATAATGAAAACTCGGCCGAATGATGCACCCACAACAATCCTCCACTCAATGTCACCATAATGAAAACTCGGCCGAATGATGCACCCACAACAATCCTCCACTCAATGTCACCATAATGAAAACTCGGCCGAATGATGCACCCACAACAATCCTCCACTCAATGTCACCATAATGAAAACTCGGCCGAATGATGCACCCACAACAATCCTCCACTCAATGTCACCATAATGAAAACTCGGCCGAATGATGCACCCACAACAATCCTCCACTCAATGTCACCATAATGAAAACTCGGCCGAATGATGCACCCACAACAATCCTCCACTCAATGTCACCATAATGAAAACTCGGCCGAATGATGCACCCACAACAATCCTCCACTCAATGTCACCATAATGAAAACTCGGCCGAATGATGCACCCACAACAATCCTCCACTCAATGTCACCATAATGAAAACTCGGCCGAATGATGCACCCACAACAATCCTCCACTCAATGTCACCATAATGAAAACTCGGCCGAATGATGCACCCACAACAATCCTCCACTCAATGTCACCATAATGAAAACTCGGCCGAATGATGCACCCACAACAATCCTCCACTCAATGTCACCATAATGAAAACTCGGCCGAATGATGCACCCACAACAATCCTCCACTCAATGTCACCATAATGAAAACTCGGCCGAATGATGCACCCACAACAATCCTCCACTCAATGTCACCATAATGAAAACTCGGCCGAATGATGCACCCACAACAATCCTCCACTCAATGTCACCATAATGAAAACTCGGCCGAATGATGCACCCACAACAATCCTCCACTCAATGTCACCATAATGAAAACTCGGCCGAATGATGCACCCACAACAATCCTCCACTCAATGTCACCATAATGAAAACTCGGCCGAATGATGCACCCACAACAATCCTCCACTCAATGTCACCATAATGAAAACTCGGCCGAATGATGCACCCACAACAATCCTCCACTCAATGTCACCATAATGAAAACTCGGCCGAATGATGCACCCACAACAATCCTCCACTCAATGTCACCATAATGAAAACTCGGCCGAATGATGCACCCACAACAATCCTCCACTCAATGTCACCATAATGAAAACTCGGCCGAATGATGCACCCACAACAATCCTCCACTCAATGTCACCATAATGAAAACTCGGCCGAATGATGCACCCACAACAATCCTCCACTCAATGTCACCATAATGAAAACTCGGCCGAATGATGCACCCACAACAATCCTCCACTCAATGTCACCATAATGAAAACTCGGCCGAATGATGCACCCACAACAATCCTCCACTCAATGTCACCATAATGAAAACTCGGCCGAATGATGCACCCACAACAATCCTCCACTCAATGTCACCATAATGAAAACTCGGCCGAATGATGCACCCACAACAATCCTCCACTCAATGTCACCATAATGAAAACTCGGCCGAATGATGCACCCACAACAATCCTCCACTCAATGTCACCATAATGAAAACTCGGCCGAATGATGCACCCACAACAATCCTCCACTCAATGTCACCATAATGAAAACTCGGCCGAATGATGCACCCACAACAATCCTCCACTCAATGTCACCATAATGAAAACTCGGCCGAATGATGCACCCACAACAATCCTCCACTCAATGTCACCATAATGAAAACTCGGCCGAATGATGCACCCACAACAATCCTCCACTCAATGTCACCATAATGAAAACTCGGCCGAATGATGCACCCACAACAATCCTCCACTCAATGTCACCATAATGAAAACTCGGCCGAATGATGCACCCACAACAATCCTCCACTCAATGTCACCATAATGAAAACTCGGCCGAATGATGCACCCACAACAATCCTCCACTCAATGTCACCATAATGAAAACTCGGCCGAATGATGCACCCACAACAATCCTCCACTCAATGTCACCATAATGAAAACTCGGCCGAATGATGCACCCACAACAATCCTCCACTCAATGTCACCATAATGAAAACTCGGCCGAATGATGCACCCACAACAATCCTCCACTCAATGTCACCATAATGAAAACTCGGCCGAATGATGCACCCACAACAATCCTCCACTCAATGTCACCATAATGAAAACTCGGCCGAATGATGCACCCACAACAATCCTCCACTCAATGTCACCATAATGAAAACTCGGCCGAATGATGCACCCACAACAATCCTCCACTCAATGTCACCATAATGAAAACTCGGCCGAATGATGCACCCACAACAATCCTCCACTCAATGTCACCATAATGAAAACTCGGCCGAATGATGCACCCACAACAATCCTCCACTCAATGTCACCATAATGAAAACTCGGCCGAATGATGCACCCACAACAATCCTCCACTCAATGTCACCATAATGAAAACTCGGCCGAATGATGCACCCACAACAATCCTCCACTCAATGTCACCATAATGAAAACTCGGCCGAATGATGCACCCACAACAATCCTCCACTCAATGTCACCATAATGAAAACTCGGCCGAATGATGCACCCACAACAATCCTCCACTCAATGTCACCATAATGAAAACTCGGCCGAATGATGCACCCACAACAATCCTCCACTCAATGTCACCATAATGAAAACTCGGCCGAATGATGCACCCACAACAATCCTCCACTCAATGTCACCATAATGAAAACTCGGCCAAATGATGCACCCACAACAATCCTCCACTCAATGTCACCATAATGAAAACTCGGCCGAATGATGCACCCACAACAATCCTCCACTCAATGTCACCATAATGAAAACTCGGCCGAATGATGCACCCACAACAATCCTCCACTCAATGTCACCATAATGAAAACTCGGCCGAATGATGCACCCACAACAATCCTCCACTCAATGTCACCATAATGAAAACTCGGCCGAATGATGCACCCACAACAATCCTCCACTCAATGTCACCATAATGAAAACTCGGCCGAATGATGCACCCACAACAATCCTCCACTCAATGTCACCATAATGAAAACTCGGCCGAATGATGCACCCACAACAATCCTCCACTCAATGTCACCATAATGAAAACTCGGCCGAATGATGCACCCACAACAATCCTCCACTCAATGTCACCATAATGAAAACTCGGCCGAATGATGCACCCACAACAATCCTCCACTCAATGTCACCATAATGAAAACTCGGCCGAATGATGCACCCACAACAATCCTCCACTCAATGTCACCATAATGAAAACTCGGCCGAATGATGCACCCACAACAATCCTCCACTCAATGTCACCATAATGAAAACTCGGCCGAATGATGCACCCACAACAATCCTCCACTCAATGTCACCATAATGAAAACTCGGCCGAATGATGCACCCACAACAATCCTCCACTCAATGTCACCATAATGAAAACTCGGCCGAATGATGCACCCACAACAATCCTCCACTCAATGTCACCATAATGAAAACTCGGCCGAATGATGCACCCACAACAATCCTCCACTCAATGTCACCATAATGAAAACTCGGCCGAATGATGCACCCACAACAATCCTCCACTCAATGTCACCATAATGAAAACTCGGCCAAATGATGCACCCACAACAATCCTCCACTCAATGTCACCATAATGAAAACTCGGCCGAATGATGCACCCACAACAATCCTCCACTCAATGTCACCATAATGAAAACTCGGCCAAATGATGCACCCACAACAATCCTCCACTCAATGTCACCATAATGAAAACTCGGCCGAATGATGCACCCACAACAATCCTCCACTCAATGTCACCATAATGAAAACTCGGCCGAATGATGCACCCACAACAATCCTCCACTCAATGTCACCATAATGAAAACTCGGCCGAATGATGCACCCACAACAATCCTCCACTCAATGTCACCATAATGAAAACTCGGCCGAATGATGCACCCACAACAATCCTCCACTCAATGTCACCATAATGAAAACTCGGCCAAATGATGCACCCACAACAATCCTCCACTCAATGTCACCATAATGAAAACTCGGCCGAATGATGCACCCACAACAATCCTCCACTCAATGTCACCATAATGAAAACTCGGCCAAATGATGCACCCACAACAATCCTCCACTCAATGTCACCATAATGAAAACTCGGCCAAATGATGCACCCACAACAATCCTCCACTCAATGTCACCATAATGAAAACTCGGCCGAATGATGCACCCACAACAATCCTCCACTCAATGTCACCATAATGAAAACTCGGCCGAATGATGCACCCACAACAATCCTCCACTCAATGTCACCATAATGAAAACTCGGCCGAATGATGCACCCACAACAATCCTCCACTCAATGTCACCATAATGAAAACTCGGCCGAATGATGCACCCACAACAATCCTCCACTCAATGTTACCATAATGAAAACTCGGCCGAATGATGCACCCACAACAATCCTCCACTCAATGTCACCATAATGAAAACTCGGCCGAATGATGCACCCACAACAATCCTCCACTCAATGTCACCATAATGAAAACTCGGCCGAATGATGCACCCACAACAATCTTCCACTCAATGTCACCATAATGAAAACTCGGCCGAATGATGCACCCACAACAATCTTCCACTCAATGTCACCATAATGAAAACTCGGCCGAATGATGCACCCACAACAATCCTCCACTCAATGTCACCATAATGAAAACTCGGCCGAATGATGCACCCACAACAATCCTCCACTCAATGTCACCATAATGAAAACTCGGCCGAATGATGCACCCACAACAATCCTCCACTCAATGTTACCATAATGAAAACTCGGCCGAATGATGCACCCACAACAATCCTCCACTCAATGTCACCATAATGAAAACTCGGCCGAATGATGCACCCACAACAATCCTCCACTCAATGTCACCATAATGAAAACTCGGCCGAATGATGCACCCACAACAATCTTCCACTCAATGTCACCATAATGAAAACTCGGCCGAATGATGCACCCACAACAATCTTCCACTCAATGTCACCATAATGAAAACTCGGCCGAATGATGCACCCACAACAATCTTCCACTCAATGTCACCATTGACATTGATTGTTGATTTCAGTTATGGAAAATGAGATGTGTATGATTCAGTGATGAATGGGGATCAAAGGTGGAGAGGGTGAGCCAATTTAAGTTCTTGGGAGTCACTAACTTGGAGGATCTTTACTGGAACCAACGCACTAATGGCATCATGAAGTAAGCACATCAGCACCTCTACTTCTTCAGGAGTTTGATCTGACACCAGAAATCCTGGCAAATTTCTATAGATATGTGATAGAAAACATGCTGACCGGCTGCCCAGTGTAAAGCCCTGAAAAAGGTGGTGGACACAGCTCAGGACATCACAGGCAAAAGCCTCGCTACTATCGAGAACATCTATGGGGAATGCTGGTGTCGGAGAGCAGCAGCGATCATCAAGGATCCTCACCACCTAGCACACGCTCTGTTCTCGCTGCGGCCATCAGGAAAGAGGTACAGGTGCCACAAGACTCACACCACCATGTTCAGGAACAGCTGCTACCCCTCCACCATCAGACTCCTCAACGACAAACTCAATAAGAGGCTCATTCAAGGACTCGTGCACTTTATTGATATTTTAATATCTGTGTATTGCACAGTCAGTTTGTTTACATTAGTTATCTGCTTACAGTTCTTTGTTAACATGTATACACTCTGTTCATTTTTTTCTTGTACTTTCAATAAGTGGTCATTCTGTTCTGCCTTGCTGGCAGAAAAGAGACTCTCAGGGTTGTTTGTGATGTGTATGAACTATGACAATAAATCTGACATCTAAGTCTAAAATCTAAATCAGGGGTGGCCAACTTTGTTTCTTTCTCCACAGATGTGTCTAATTTCCTGAGTGTTTCCAGACCTGTGTTGTTGAGGCTTTAAATCAGAGGTTCTCAACCATTTTCTTTCCACTAACATCCCATTTTAAGTAATCCCTATACCATTGGTGCTCTGTGATTAGTAAGGGGTTGCTTAAGGTGGGATATGAGTGGGAAGGAAAGGTTTAGAATCACTGCACTAGACCCAATTGTTACTGAAATATTTTGCTTGAGAAAAATTGTCTATGGCCCATTTCCTTTGGAGTTATGAAACCGTGCACTTAACAAGTCAATTAGGGACGATTAAAGAAGTGGTTTGACAACTTTTTCTTTCCACTGACATACCACCTTAAGCAATCCCTTACTAAGTGGAAAGAAAAAAGTCGAGAACCAATGCTTTAAAGGTACTGATGAGACTTCACTTGGAGCATTGTGAGCAGTTCTGGGCTCCTCATTTAAGAAAGGATGTGCTGACATTGAAGAGGGTTCAGAGGAGGTTCACAAGGATAATTCCAGGAATGAAAGAGTTATCACATGAGGAGCTTTTGACAGCTCTTGGCCTGTACTTGTTGGAATTTAGGAGAATGAGAAAGGATCTTATTGAAACATATGAAATGTAGAATGGCAAGAATGGAGTAGATGTAAAAAGGTGGTTTTCCATGGTGGGAGAGTCAAGGGCAAGAGGGCCCAACAGCAAGATTGAAGGGTGTCCACTTAGAACAGAGATGCTGAGGAATTTCTTTTGCCAGAGAGGGTGGTGAATCTGTAGAATTTGTTGCCACAGGTGGATGTGGATGCCAAGCCAGGACATCAAAGGTTATAGGGATGAGGTCGGGCGGTGGGGCCGAGTGGGAAAATGGATCAGCTCATGATTGAATGGAGGGGGGCACTCTTAATGAGTTGAATAAGCTATTTCCATTTCTGTCTTATGCTCTGACAGTTTCTTGTAGCAAAATGTGATGTGAGGTGTGGAACTTCAGTTACGACAATGCTGGGGAAATGAGCACCATTCTTTTCTGATCAAATGTTAACCAGCAACAACTGAAAATAAATGATGTTTAAGATGATGCCAAGTTTGGATAGAGCAGAAGGAGGAGAAACGCCTTCTGGGAAGTAAATCATTTTCCAAGAGTTCAACTTTCAAAATCATTGTGAAGAAAAGGGGAAAATAAAAGGTTCTTTTTTTTACACTCAGAGGGTTTTAGGATCTGGGAAAGTCTGGATTCACAAGTAATTAATGAAAGCCCAGACAGATAGATGAGAACAAACAACTTGGTAAATTATAGACAAGGCGCGACAAAGTACAAATGAACTCTCCCAGGGCTAAGAACGACCATTATTCCTTGAACTACCTCCTCTGTGATCTCATGTAATCATAATCTTTAGCAAGATCTGCTGATAACCTATGAGGACCAGACATACCCAATTCTCAACACCACAATTTGGCAGGAATCACTGCACACATTAGCTTCAATATTTAAAAAAAAAACCCTTATTTTAGAAGTCGAGACTGGCTATGATATAGTCCATTTCTGTTTTGTGATCACTGTGTTAAATTTTTTGTTCTTCACATTCATTTTGGCCTTGGGTGCAATACAAGTGACCACTTTCGCCCTAAGAGCAAAAGAACCCTGAACATGCAGTGCTCTCAGAAGTTAAGGGGAGAATCTCACTCTCTGTGCTATGGTTTTCAGAGATGTAGCATATCCCACAACATAGATTTTCAGAAGGAAAAGAGCAAGATGTGGAATTGATTAGATATTAGATTGTAAACATGCAAACAAACTCATTTTAGATTTTAAATTTAAACTTAGGCATACAGCATGGTAACATGGCTCTGTGCTGCCCAATTTACACCTGATTGACTTTTCCCCCCGTTATGTTTTGAATGGTGGGAGGAAACCAGAAAACAGACTCGGGGAGTACGTACAAACTCTTGAGAAACAGCGCGGGATTCTAACCTCGGTCGCCGGCGTTGTCACAGCGTTGCACTAAGCGCCACACTAACCGTTACATTATGTTACATTAAACACGGAAGTTAAAAAGTATTTAGCATAAACAGGAGAACAAACCCCCAATTTAATGTTCTCCTTGAATTATCAAAATATTCCTCCACTTACAACTACTTTAAAATTCAAGTATTAAGATCAATGCGCGGATCGCTATTGACTGCACTCAGCCCCTCTGATGAACTGACCAGGAGGAAGTCCATCAAGACATATGACATTCAGAATCCTTTGAATACACATTAAGCAACTCAAATTAAAAATATATTTCCTTACATTCACCAGTTGTCAATTACAGGGGAATTTCTGAATTGAGGAGAATGGTTTGCATTATTGACCAGTGGCAATGAAGTAATCTATCAAATGCATTATCATGTAGCATCAGGCAATCGTCAGGTTATATATGAGACCTCAGGGTGCTCAGTCTATTGTGTTCATTATACTTCACCCAACAACTCAGTGAATAACATTGTCATATTTTGGACCAAAAGTCGAAGTGCAGAATCTACGCCTGTGGTTTCAAGGGGTTGCGCTAGGTCAGAAGTAATATTTCATGATTCATGATTTCTTTATTGTCATGTAGCAATAAAGAGCATGTAATATTACATGAAACTTCCTCTGCCTGCCGCAAGGCAGACAAGGAGTCACCATTGGTGTCGTCTGGCGCTCCTTACAGTAAGAGAGAAAGAATAGCAAAAGAGCGTCCCTTCCGAGGTGAAGGGTCACATGGAGAAAGTGCAAGCTCCAGTCAGACTGCAGAGGGATCGGGGCTGAATCGGTGAGACAGTTCGGAGATACCTGTCATGATAATGAATATGTATGAGATGTACCGGAAGTCACGTGGTATGAGAGGGAGATAAGAACACAAGCAGGAGAACAAAGGAAACCGGAGAAATAAAGCCACTAAGAAGTTTACCTGATAAACTTGTGTTTAATGTTTCCTTAACTTCACATTTCGGGCCACAAATGTGACATTGGCGACGAGGATGAAAGAAGCTTGAAGAAAATTAAAGACTAAACAAGATTACAGAGGTTTACAGACAACTTCAAGGTGATAAGAATTTTCTCTTGTCTCAGTACTTTTGGGGCTGGAATATTTCCTCATGGCTGGGGCAGACAGTGACTTTCTAACACATAGTGGAATTGCTCATTTTGACCCGACTGGTGATGCAAGCACTGTAAGTGTGAAGTGGAAGGCATGGCTGGAAGAATTTGAATCCTATGCCGACAGTCGTGGCCTATTTCTAGATACCGGTACAGTTGAACAAAAAGCGCAGAGAAGGGCGTTACTTCTTTTCACTGCAGGACCCTCAGTTCGGGAAACATTTAAGACACTTTTGAATACTGGAAGAAAGGATGAGTACCGGAAAGCGGTAGATGCATTAAATGCACACTATGTAGTGACACCGAATGCTACATTTCAACGCCATTTGTTTCGGAGAACGAGACAAGAAGATGGCCAGACAATTGCTCAGTACATGACGAGACTACGCCAGCTAGCTGTTGGATTCAATTACATGCCAGCTGATTTGGACAACCAATTATTGGATCAAGTCGTACAACACTGCAGATCAGATAAACTCAGAAGACGTCTACTGGAAAGAGGGAATGAGTTGGAACTCACCGATGCTTTAACCATTGCTGCTGCATTAGAGGCTGTTGAAGGGCAATTTCATACCCTGAAAGACAACTCAAGCCAGCAAATTAAGAGGCTCTCACATTGCCATAATCAGCCAAGATATACGCCGACACAGGACGTGGAGTGTATCGATGTGGAAACCGAGGTCACTTTGGAAAAGACCCATATTGCCCGGCCAAGGGCAAAGTTTGCAGAAAGTGTGGAGGTAAAGACCACTTTGCAAAGAAGTGCAAAAGCAAGTCCAATGCAGACCCGAAGAGGAAGAGTACAACTTCCAAAGGCAAAGCCTGGGGGAAAGGAAAGTATCCTGGAAAGAAAGATACCATTCGCCAGATAGACGGTGACGATGATGATACCCAGGAGGAACAGAGTTGTTACCAATTTACGTTGAATGAAGTACGTCATGAGAAAGTCCCAGTGATCATTGGTGGAGTGACAGTTCAGATCATTGTAGACTCAGGCAGTGACAGTAATGTGATTGATCGACATTTATGGGAGAAGTTGAAAAGGAAAAGGATCATCTGTACCTCAAAGAAGTGTTCCAAGAAACTATATCCATACACAGCAACCAAGCCATTGCAGACTATTGGATGTTTTACTGCAACTGTTGAAGCTGGAGATAAGTACACCGAAGCAGAGTTTATGGTCATAGAAGAGAGGGGAGAACCATTGCTGAGTAGAAGCACAGCGCAAGACCTGGCAATACTTCATATTGGAGCTTGTGTCAATTCAATTCAGTCATACGAGGATATGAAGCAAGAATTCCCCGCAATCTTCCAAGGAGTAGGAAAGCTGAAAGGTCGACAATTGAAGCTAGCGGTAGATGAAACGGTCAAACCCAAGGCACAACCAATGCGCAGAACTCCGTTTGGACTTCGTGGAAAATTCGAAGCCAAAATTAAAGAATTGATCAAACAAGACATTATTGAACCGGTGGAACATTCGACACAATGGGTCAGCCCAGTAGTGATTGTGCCCAAACCAAAGGGTGACATAAGACTATGTGTTGACATGAGAATGGCCAATGAAGCTATAATTAGAGAATGACACCCTATACCAACAGTGGAAGAAATACTTCAAGAACTAACTACCAGCAAGGTATTCTCAAAAATTGATCTGAGGTGGGGCTATCATCAATTAGAGCTGGATCCAGGTTCCCGAGATGTAACTACATTTGTGACTCACTGTGGATTGTATCATTACAAGAGACTATCATTTGGAATTAATGCAGCTTCGGAGATCTACCAGTATAAAATCCGTCGAATGATTCAAGGCATTCCTGGAGTTGCCAACATTTCTGACGACATCATAGTCCATGCACCAACGAAGGAAGAGCATGACAAACGGTTGAGGCGTGTACTATCTAGACTACAGGAGGCAGGCCTTACCGTGAATGGAAACAAGTGCCAGTTCGGTGTGTCAGAAATGGACTTCATGGGACACAGACTTACACGGAAAGGACTAAACCCTGCAGAGGCCAAGGTGAAAGCTATTGAAGAGGCACGTGCACCTCAGAACGCAACAGAGGTGAGGAGTTTCCTGGGATTGGTCAATTTTTGTGCAAAGTTCATTCCTAATTTCGCTACAGTGGCAGAACCACTAAGGAAACTAACCAGGAAAGGTGTACCATTTCATTTTGGATCTGAGCAGAAGAAAGCGTTCACAGCGCTGAAGCAAAGCCTGACAGATGCAAAAACTCTTGGATATTACGATCCGGCGGCATCAACCAAAGTCATAGCGGATGCCAGCCCGGTTGGTTTAGGAGCCGTGTTGGTCCAGATGCATGATGGATGACCAAGAATCATTGCCTACGCCAGCAGATCATTATCAAATGTGGAAAAAAGATACTCTCAGACAGAGAAAGAAGCACACGGACTTGTATGGGCCTGTGAGAGGTTCCATGCATATTTATACGGCATTGAATTTGAACTCATCACAGATCATAAGCCATTAGAGGTGATCTATGCACCTAGATCCAAACCATGTGCCAGAATAGAGAGATGGGTACTCAGACTACAACCCTACAAATATAAAGTAATCCACATTGCAGGGAAAGCAAACATTGCTGATCCACTGTCTAGATTGGTGAAGGATGGTGGTCCACAATCCAAGTCAGAATTGGGAACAGAAACAGAGAGCTTTGTACGCTTCGTAGCTATTCAGTCGACACCGAAAGCTGTGACTACGAAGGAAGTCGAGAGAGAATCCGAACGTGATCCAGAACTCAGGGAACAAAGAGAATGCATACAGAGTGGACAATGGGACAAGTGTACTCACAAGGCTTACATTCCCATTAGAGACGAACTTTGTTGCATCGGACAGTGTGTATTAAGAGGTTGCAGATTGGTGATACCGCAAAGATTGAGACCGAGGATCGTATCCTTAGCGCATGAAGGACACCTAGGTATTGTTGGTACCAAGCAAAATCTCAGGACCAAGGTATGGTGGCCAGGTTGTGATAAAGACGCAGAGAAATTTGTTAAAACTTGTCACGGATGTCAAATCACAAGTAGAAGTAATCCGCCAGAACCGATCCGGAGTACGCAACTCCCGACAGGACCATGGATCGACGTAGCTGTTGATTTTCTTGGACCTTTACCGACGGGTGAATCAATTATGGTAGTGATAGATTACTACAGCAGATACTATGAGTACGTGGTGTTGAAGTCCACAACCACTGAAAAAACAATACAAGCGTTAGCAGAGATATTCGCAAGATATGGATTACCTGTTACATTATACTCTGACAATGGTCCACAATTCACTTCAGAGACATTTGCAGAATACATGAGGACCACAGGTATCCACCATCGTAAAGTAACTCCAAAATGGCCGCAAGCCAATGGAGAAGTAGAGAGACAAAATCAATCCATTGAAAAACGATTGAGGATTGCACACGCAGGAGGACAAAATTGGCGAGAAGCATTGCTATCTTATGTGGCTGTCTATCGAGCAACGCCTCATGCAACCACTGGAAAAAGTCCTGCAGAAGCATTTTTTGGGAGAAAAATCCGCACAAAAATGCCAGAAATAAAGGAAATCCGAGACGACCAGGAGATGAGGGACCACGATGCTGAAAAGAAAGGTGCAGCAAAGCTGTACACAGATTCGAAACGTGGAGCCAAGTACTCAGACATCATGCTAGGAGATAATGTTCTAGTGAGGCATGAAACTGGTGGTAAGCTAGACACACCTTATTACCATCAACCCTATACTGTCGTATCCAGAAGTGGCAGTATGGTGACAGTCAAGTCTCCGACTGGAGTCCTGTATAAGAGAAATGTATCAGGTGTAAAAAGGTACCAGTCCAGAGATACATCGAGCGAAGAGGTTGAAAGGCCAATACGAGATGCTGAAACTGAGAGACCTGATGATGTTCCAGAGGCAGTTACCAGCACTCCTGATGAAGTGACTAGAGCGCCAGAAACACCCGAAGCCGTGGCGAGCAGTATTTCCGACGCCGAGAGTGAACAACGGAGAAGCGACGACAATATCGCAGGCAGGCCGAAACGAAACCGGAAAGTGCCCAAACGATACGAAGACTTTGTGCCATAGTTTTAATAAGAACTTTGGGACAGTATTTTAATCTTATATCATAAAGTGCATGTATGAGTGCTGTAGGAAGTAAATTTTATGTAGTTGAGTTATAGTATTACCATTAGTAACGATGTTTGTAGGTTTCCGAGGGATATTGGTAAGTGAAGGTAAAGTTTATTTCTGATTAAAGGAGGGATGTCATGATAATGAATATGTATGAGATGTACCGGAAGTCACGTGGTATGAGAGAGAGATAAGAGCACAAGCAGGAGAACAAAGGAAACCGGAGAAATAAAGCCACTAAGAAGTTTACCTGATAAACTTGTGTTTAATGTTTCGTTAACTTCACATTTCGGGCCACAAATGTGACAAGACCCTTCCGGTGTTCCCGCAGGCCCTGCATCTGCTCAGATCCCTCTTCGATCCATGGGCAACCTGAGCTCCAGATCTAAACCTCTGATATGGTCAGCACTCGAGGCCCTTTAGAAGCCCTTCTTGCCCTCAGCACCCTCATGAATCCCAGTTCCGATACCTGGCTCCCATGAGCCGGTTTCCAGCAACCCGCATCCTGTGCGAGTGCCTCCACCGCAGGTCGCTGACCGCTCCAGTTGGTCCCACTGAGCCCCTCACTGGTCTCCTGCTGCGGTCACCATCCTGTAGGCTCGACTCTTCTATTTCTCAACGGGGACATTCACCCTATTTCTGGTGCCCTGCGCAGGTCACCAGCTCCCACAGAATCTGAAACCCCCTCGGGGCCGCTGGCGATCATAGCCGCTGCCATCATGGGCTCAGAACCTGTGGTTGCAGGATTTTAATTAAAAATACCATCGGCTGCTTTAACAACCCATTTAAAGTCTCTTGAAGTAAAGGGTGGTTGGACCCTACGGTGCAGTGTTGTGTCTCTGCTCCCTGCTCTCCCAGGTCCCCATCAGCGGCACTACTGCTGTTACAGAAGGTTCCTTTAGTGAACATAGAAGATGCCATAATTTCATTGGAGAAGAATCGGATGAATGGATCCGCCACAACTCTGCAGTGGTGCTGCTGGTAGAACTACTGTCTCACAGTCCCAGCGACACCGATTCAGCCTCGACCCCTCTGCAATCTGACTGGAGTTTGCACTTTCTCCAGGTGACCGTGTGGTTTCCCCTTCGTGCTCTTGTTTCCTTCCAAATCACGTACATGCCATTTCGAAGGTGAAGTGGACCCTGCCAAATCGATCCGCCCCACCCCCCCACCCCCGCACACACCCACTCCCCGCCCCCCCCACCCCCCAGTGAATGTGTGAATCCGGATGAGTTGATCAGGATGTGGAGAGAATAAAGCATGGGATGAGTCTCCTTGTCAGGGTAATTGACGGTGGACCAGAATCAGTGGGCTGAAGGGCCTGTTTCTGGGCTCGATATCTAAAGTAATTAGCCAATATACATTTCCTGACCACCATCCCTTTGCCATTTATGGGATGTTTCTCAGTTCAATTTAACTTCAGCTCCTCATTGATTACTCTCATGAGCTGACTCCTAAAGCATTAGCACAATGGCCTGGAAGGTTTTATATAAATGCAAGCCTTTTTTGAGTTCTTTTGTCATTTGCACATGGGCAACTTCCATTCATTCTCCAGCTTGTTACCTTACAAGTTGAGAAATAAAACAATTTCACCAATCATGTTTGTCCACCTCTTATTCACCTTAAACACACTGCAGAGATGAGTCTAGATTCCAGTCAATGCAATAGCCTTATTGTTTCACTCCGACCTGACCCACCTGGAGAACGACGCCTCATACGCCAGGCTGCTCTTCTTTGACTTCAGCTCGGCATTTAATGTGATAATTCCCCAGAAGCTGATGGAGAATCTGTCCTCACTGGGACTCAGCACCCCTCTCTGTAACTGGACTCTGAACTTTATAACGGAAAGTCCACAGTCTGTTCGGGTCATTTAGCAGAACGTTGAGCATCGTCATATTGAACATTGGCGCACCACAGAGCTGTGTGCTCAGCCCGCTCCTGTTCACCTGACTGACCCACGACTGCATCACCAGATCCAGCTCCATCAGAGACATCCAGTTTACAGGTGACACACATAAATCAAGACATAAATGGGAGGTAGATTGAAATAAGCAAATAGATGAACATGGATAGATTCAGATATGTAGAGAGAGTATGAAAAAAAAGTACATTAAATGTGAGATAATGGTTAGTTCAATACAATTTTATTCATCAGTTATATTTAACACCACAAAAGTTACATAATATGAATTATACTTATTCACATTTATGTTTTAGATGTGGACAAGAACTTGGTAATTTTTTGCATTTGACAATGCAGTGTTCCACCTTTTTAGCTTGATTTGGGTCAATTATTAGAAGGAATAACTGGAGTAAAATTCCCACAGGATCCAATGTTATGAATATATACAAGTTTGAAAGTATTGGAAAGTGACGAGCTCCTGTGGTGGGTTCTTCTTTCTCCCTTTTTTTTCTTCTTTTCCCATGTTTTAGTTTGTAGAGGGTGGGGGGGGGGGGGGAGGATTTAGAGGAGATTTTTCTTTCTTTTGTATTCTTTACTTTCCTTTTTATATAAAATGCCACATGTATTTAGATTAATTTTGAAATATTGTGATATGTTTGTTGTGGTTTTATATGAAATAAAATATT